>NC_091156.1:32289880-32337380 GCF_040958095.1 Procambarus clarkii | reverse complement strand
ACGATACATACACACATATAATAATAATGAATCCTATACTCTATAATATCACAATCAGGTTGCACTCCAACACCATCAGAACTCTATTATCAGCTTATCAAGTGGTATCCTATCTCCTGGTTCACCACCTGATACTATCAACCTCCTCAAGTTGATCAAGTCTACCTACACTGTTGCACCACCAGCAAGATAATATATATATAGAAAATCAGCATTTGAATGCAATAACATATATCAGTATAAATGTTCATTGATACACAACAATGATCAATCGATCACTCTATCAGTCCTAGAACGCCATACATCTGTAGATAATCCACCCTACGGCTGTAACTCTAAACTTCAGTGTAAAACACTCCTTGACATAAGAATGCCAACAGTCACTCACCTCTCACTGCGTCTTGCACGCTAATGACAACCAAACACTATCAACTCCCTATAAGTAATCCACCAGAACTTCCCCTTCCACGTCTGGAAGTTCACTACCCTAATATCCTTAGGTTCTTCCGGGCTTCACTTCCAGGATCCTCTGCAGCTCCTCCAGGCTGCTATCATGAAGTTTCCTTGAGCAACTACGGTGCTTCACCCTTCTGCTAGGTTCCTCCACAGCTCTCTTGGCTGCTACACTGCCTCTACAGAAGCACGTGACACTCCTCTTCACTGCTTCTCCTCACAGCTCGAGGTCCTCTGCTTCACTACCTTGGAGTCTCATCAATTACTTCATCTAGGCTGGCTTCGAAGTTCTCAGCAACTTCTTCCCCAAAGACAAACCTGCAACCCATCGACACTCCAATAAAATGTTTCCCCCTTTGACACATAAACAAAAATATTCACACAATATGTTTGTCTCCAACCTCTATCTGTCCTCTATATACAGTGAGAGTGTACTCCCCCGTTTTGGGCGGGTCCATACTCCACCTCGCCTGGCGGCGGTCCTCACTCGCTGGGAGGGTCTTCCTCCGTCAGGAGCCAGGCTCCCTCAGTCGCCCGCCAGCGCTCAGAGGGGATGGACGTCGCTCCGTGTTCCTCCCTCTCCACTCTCTTATTTCAGGCCTTCTGCCTTATTAAAACATGTCTAACTTATAAATAAACATTGCTACTGTCGCTGGGCACACGACCAACTACAAGCAATCACTATGAACTGGCGTATATCGTGCTTACCACAGATTAACTGATCGAGGGCGCTTTCCCTCTGACGGCGTCTGGTCAGGGCGCTCCACACAGCCCACGAAAATGCCTCTGAGCAGCTTATTAAACTCTCCTCGCCGTCCAAGACTTGACACCACAACGTTCTCAGCTCAATTCCACAGCTGGCACGTCTGCACACTTCTCTTCTCTTAGAGATATATCACTAGGGGTTCCCTTCTGGCGGGAGCTCAAACGGAGCGCGGCTTCCCCCTGCGATGTCTGGCACTCAAGTGAGGTCAAGGTCCTCCGGAAGCGAGCCTCACGCCTCCAGCAAAATGTCCACATCTCCTAGCCAGTCATTTACCTGTTTCTTCTTCATTGCCCATAATCTTAAATTGTTATATATATCCAAGCAACTCTTTTACATATGGGTTATCACCTCAATATTTGCTAGACCTTCTAATCAGGTCAGGCTTGCTGAATAACTCTCAAGGAGGGAGACTCGTTTCTCCTGCAGGCTGAGATCATAACAGTAGGCAGCAAGAACAATTAGAACAAGGGAGGTTGACAGCAATTCATGAGAGCATAGCTATAAATGACGGACATGACTGTCCCTTCACCAAACAAGAACTAATCAGAACCAAAATAGGTGGTAAGGACAATGCACCTGGTGCTGATAGCATTACATACTCAATGATAGCACACGTAAGTCTTGTTGGAGAACAAGGGATATTGGACGTTATCAATGGATCTTAGAAGAGAGTCAAACTACCGACCTCATGGAAGAGAGCAGACATCAATCCAATTCCTACGCCGAAAGAACCTGGTCATTAAAGAAACATTTCATTATCATAATGCATTAGTAAAAATGCAGAAAAGATGGTCTAAAATAGGCTACTGTGGAAGCCTGGAGACTTGCATGAACCTCATATTTGGCTCCACTAGAGGAGTAGGTACTGCCAACTGCATAGCAACATTACTAGGAGCAGTTATATCAGGTTAGGCTATAGTTATCTTCTTTGATCTCGAAAAAGTATTCGAACTTGAAAGCCCACAAGAAATTCTACACATCTTAGTTTAAAAAGGTGTAAGGGAAATATGATATAGGTGTAAGGGATTCAAGATCACCCAAGTCACAGGTATCCCAGAGTAAAGTTGCAAGGACAGGTATCGGACTACTACTTGCTTGAGAATGGGACTACACAAGGAGGAGTCCTCATTCCTAGTTTTTTTTAAATATCTTTTTGGAAAACTTCGTTACCCTGGCATTTGCAGAAGTTGTTAAATTACTAAGCTATGTTGATGATATAATATTAGTCGTCACAGGTCCTACACTTTAAATATTGCACAAGGGGCGTTAGATAAAATAACATCTGAGTGCAGCATTTTAGGGCTAAAAACATCTGCACAGTAGTCTAAGGCAATGAGGCTAGGAAGCAACACTCCAGACAGGCACCTACGCATTCAAGACATTAACCTTCAGTGGATTAGACAATATCAATATCTCGGAGTGTGCATGGATTCTAAAATGACATTCAACAATCAAATTCAATATCTGAAAGAGAAAGCAAAATCACGACTGAATATGATACGACTGAGCAATCACAGAGCCCCATCTAGGAGCGGGACACAGTATGTTAAGAAAGTTTTACAATCACGCCGTTCGTTCCTTAGTTGATTATGCAGCGCCTCCCTTACTCACTCTTTCTCCTGGACAGTGGGCAAATATTGAGGGTATTCAAAATGATGTGATGCTAGTCAAAACCGGGGCTCACAGATAAACTAAAATAATGAACCTAATACTAGAAACCAAGATAACGTCAATTGAAATAAGGGTAAAATGGGATTGCTGCGTGCATGCTGACCAAGATATTGACTAGACCTAAAATCTGTCCAGTTAAAGATATAATCACTGGAGCACTAACTCGTGACAGAAGAGCCTCCAAAAGCAACAGGTGGATCCATTGTGCAATAAATACCATCAATATATTCGATATAACAAATACAGTCTCTGAATTGGGTGTCGGCGAAATACATGCAGACCTCATTATGCAAGCCCCTTAGGAATCGCTGCCAGCAGACTTTAAGTTTATGGCTCTTGAAGAAAAAATAAGCAGACTAATCCTCATCTGCTATGTAATACTGCACAGATGCATATATAAGCAAACCTGGCATCTGACAGCTTCACATACTTCACAGATGGATCAGTAGACCAGCAGTGACAAGAAACTGGAGCTGCAGTTAAGGCAGGAAACAGTAAATAGTTTGAGACTCTCAAACGGGTGTTCAACTTTACAAACAGATATGCTAGCCATTCAAAATGCTTTGGAACATGCTATTGCTGAAAACTGACAAGATGATATTATACATACATGTATGAAAAGGAACTAATGAAAGGAACTAATCCAGCTAATGGAAAGGAAAAGAGCTGTAGTCATAGTAGGTATTTGGGAAATGGAAGGTTCCAAGCAGGAAGAATGGAGAGCTAAGGACAAAGCTGCAGTGTCAGGCATACTAAAGGAGATAGGAATGGTTGGGCCTGATCAAGGCATAGAAACGTTTTTCTGAATTGGCCAGTACAACAAAAACAAAAATCGATTGATCAAGCTAGTATTCAGGAACGAGGCCACCAAAGAGGACACCCTAGTAAAGAAGAGCAAACAAAAATGCAAGGGAATACAGAGAGGTTTTCCTTTAGAGGGACATGACCAGGGATGAGATTATACAGGCAGCAGATGCCAGGAAAAGGAGCAGGTTGAGAGAATCGAGCCAGGAAACCTCAGCCTTTAACCTAGCAATCCCAGAGGGGAGAGGGAACCCTAGAGGGAACTGCAACTCCCCAAACCACCACTTCACAGGAGCCCCTCCCCCTAACCCCAAGCAGGCCTGGGCAAGATCTAAGGCCTACATTCCCCACCTTCCTCCCCCCAAACCCCTAGTAACTACCCCACAGGAGGATAAACCTACCCAAGTGTCCCTCCCCATGGAACGGTTTCCTACACTAGTGGGGAGGTTGGGTGAAAATGAATATAAGAAAGTGAGTTTCAAGTTAATGTACTCAAACATTGATGGGATTACCAATAAAACAAGTGAACTGGCGGAAAAGGGGCAAGAAGATAACCCAGATGTAATAGGACTCACAGAAACAAAATTGTCAGAAGTCATAACAAATCCTGTGTTTCCAAGGAACTACTATATAATAAGGAAAGAGAGGGACGGGAGAGGAGGAGGAGCGGCCCTGCTGATAAGGAAGGATTGGAGTTTTGAAGAGATGGAAATTCTGGGCTGTGAAGGATTCAGAGATTACATAACAGGAATTATGACAATGGGGGGCCCTAAGATAATAGTAGCAGTCATTTACAATCCCTCCACTAAATGACAGAAGACCCAGATAGAAGTTCGATAGGAACAACATGGCAACCAATAATATAATAGAAAGAGCAGCTTCAGTTGCCTGCAGGAATGGATCCAGACTATTAATCATGGTCGATTTCGACCATGGAAAGATAGACTGGGAGAATGGGGACCCAAATGAAAGTGTAGATACACGGGGAGCTAAACTCTTGGAAGTGGCAAAAAGGAACTTTCTGAGCCAACATGTCAAGGGGCCCACAAGATTGAGAGGCAATGAAGAACCAGCTAGCCTCGACCTGATATTCACCTTGAATGAGTCAGAAGTAAGGGACGTCAAATTTGAAGCCCCCCATGAGAATGAGTGACCACAGTGTATTGACATTTGAGTATCTGGTAGATTTTGAGATAACCTATCAATGGATTAGATTGGAAGGAAAAAGACTAAATTACCGAAAATGAAGGTATGAAGAGATGAGGAACTTCCTAATGGGAATACCATGGGAAACGGAACTCAGAGAAAAGAATGTACAGAATATGATGGATTACGTCACCCAGAAGTGCCAGGAGGCCGCAGACAGGTTTTTACCTGCTCAAAATGAGAAAATTATAAGCAACAGAAAAATCCATGGTTCAGTCAGGAATGTAAGGTAGCGAAGCAATTGAGTACAAAAACATGGAGAAACTTCAGGAATAACAGAACACACTATGGGGAGAGATACCGGAAGGCCAGAAATGAGTGCCTCAGAGTGAAGTGAGAATGAGAGAAACAGTATGAAGATGACATTGCGAGTAAAGCCAGGACTTAATTAAAACTGCTCCACAGCGACATCAGGAGGAAAACAGCAATGAGGGACAAGTGATGAAACTGAGAAAAGAGGAGGAACAGATGCAGAGAATGACAAGAAGGTGTGTGTGTGTGAAGAAATCAACAAGAGATTCTAGGAGGTCTTCACAATAGAACTAGGAGAAACCACTGCACTAAATGAGGAGGAGGCAAACCAAGCAGCCTTGGAGAAATTTGACCTCACCAGTAATGAGGTCAAAAGGAATCTGTTGGAACTGAATGTGATATTGTTGGGCCAGGCAGAATCTCACCGTGGATATTAAGAGAAGGTGCAGAAGCACTAAGTGTGCCACTCTCTATGGTGTATAACAGGTTACTGGAAACAGGAGACCTACTGGAAACCTGGAAGACAGCTAATGTAGTCCCAATATACAAAAAAGTGTGACAGGCAAGAGGCACTTAACTACAGGCCAGTTTCCCTAACTTGTATACCGTGCAAGGTGATGGAGAAGATCGTGAGGATAAGGATTGTAGAGCATCTAGAGGGAAATAGCTTTGTAACACACCGTCAGCATGGGTTCAGAGATGGTAAATCGTACCTCACAGGTTTAATAAAATTCTATAACTAAGCCACACAAATTAGGTAAGAAGGAGAAGAGTTGGCAGACTACATTTTCTTCGGCTGTCAGAAAGCCTTTGGCAGAGTACCCAATAAAAAACTTACAAAAGTTGGAGCAACAGGCAAGAGTAAAAGGTAAGGTGCTCCAGTGGATAAGGAGTATCTAAGCAACAGGAAACAGCGAGTAACTGTGAGGGGATTGGAGAGACATCAAAGTGGCGAGATGTCACCAGTCCGACAGGCTCTGAACTTGGACCCATTCTGTTTCTAAAATATGTAAACGATCTTCCAGAGGGTATAGACTCATTCCACTCAATGTTTGTTGATGATGCAAAAAATAATGAGAAGAATCAAGACAGATGAAAATAGACAGAGACTTCAGGACGACCTGGACAAACTGGAGGAATGGTCTAAAAGATGGCTACTAAAGTTCAACTCATGAAAATATAAAGTAATGAAATTAAGCGAAGGGAGCAGAAGGCTGAACACAAGGTACATCTGGGAGGTGAAATCATGCAAGAGTCAAATAGAGAGAAAGATCTGGCGGTTGATATCACACCGAACATAACCACCTACATAACCACCGAAGACCTGATAACCACCTACAAATTCCCAGAGGCCCACATCAGAAGAATATCATCAGCGGCATATGCTACATTGCCCAACATAACAACTGCCTTTAGAAACTTGTGTAAGGAATCATTCAGGACCATGTATACCATCAATATCAGACCAATCCTGGAATATGCAGCTCCAGCCAGGAGTCCATGCATAGTTAAACACAAGACAAAGTTAAAGAAGATTCAGAGGTATACCACCAGACTAGTCCCGGAACTGAGAGGTATGAGCTACGAGGAAAGGCTAAGGGAGCTAAACCTCACGTAACTGGAAAAACAGAAGAGTAAGGGGAAGACCTGATAACCACCTACAAAATTCTAAGGGGAACTGACAGGGTGGACAAAGAGAAACTCTTTAGCATAGATGGAACATGAACAAGGGGACACAGGTGGAAATTTAGTACCCAAATGAGCCACAGAGACATTAGAAAGAATTTCTTCAGTGTCAGATTAGTTAACAAGTGGAATGCGGTAGGCTATAATGTGGTGGAGGCTGACTCCATACACAGTTTCAAATGTTGATTTTAAAGAGCGCTTTAGGTTCAAGAATCTGTACACAAGTTGATTGACGGTTGAGAGGCAGTACCTAAGACCCAAAGCCCATCCCCCGCAAGCACAACTAGATGAGTATAACAAGGTGAGTACAGATTCGAGAACTGCCATTGAAACCTTGAAACAAGAACACATACATGACATCATCCATCAGATCACAAATGTCATATCATTAATGCAAACACGCAAACGTCAAGGCCCTCTGGTACTTATCAACTGGGTGCCAAGTCAAGTGGAAATAATAGGAAATGACATTGCAGACGAAGCGGCAAAACTTGCAACTAAGAGAAGAAATGTAGACATTTACATACCACAGAGTCTATCACAGGTTAAGAAAGTTGTTGACCAAACCACACACTAGAAATTCAGAAATTCTGAGATTTCCTTTATCTGCAAATCATTCTCTCGCTTTGGTTACCCTTTACATTTTATCAACTGTGCCTATTCTCAAGCTAAACGAAATTTCTTTCATCCTAAATCTGCTTCCAACACTAGCAGCACTGTGCTCTGCCTTTCCTTCACATCTGAACTCAAAACCTTTACTAATACCTTTCGTCCTCTTGACATAAAGCTCGCCTTTCGACAAACTAACACTCTTTGTAGCAATTTAGTTCACACTGCTCCTCCTGCATCTAAGGCCGCTGGTGTCTACTCTATTTCCTTTTCTTCTTGTCCTCTCCAATACTTTGGTGAAACTGGCCGTACATTTAATGACAGACTTAAAGAACGCAAGAGAAGTGTTAAGTCTACAGACACAAACAATGCTCTTTCTGTCATGTTTGGGATTCTAATCATCCTATTGATTGGTCTTCCTCCAAAATAATCTTTCCTGCCTCTACTCTACACAGACGCCGTCTTATCGAATCGGCTCTGATACACAACATACCCAACATGAACCTGAGTCCTGGCTTTGTTGCTGTTGACTCATCCCTTTCACAGTATATACTCAAATGTTCTAAACTTTCTAACAAACGTGACCTGACATAAGCCTACCTTTCCTTTTATCTTTCTTCTTCTTCATTTTCTTTTTCTTTCTATTGTTTTCTCTTACGATCCCTTTCTTATTCCTGTTATTACCCCCCTTTATTAAACTTTACCTTCCGTACCTGTACCAGTTGCCTTGCCTCTTCTTCCTCTAAGATTTTCTTCTCCTTCTCCTCACCTCTCTTGCCTATTTATTGCATTTGCCTCCTTACTTTCATCACAGTCGACTTGATAATGGTCCAGGACGGACCGAAACGTCGTCGTCTCTTCACTTTCTAGTGTGGGGTTTGGTCAACATTTTCAACCACGTTATTGTGACTCTTCATCTGCAGATTAAGAATGAATTTAGAAATAGAGCAAAGCAAAAGATATACAGTGACCACATCACAGCAGTTGCAACATCAGGATCTGCGGATTAGTACAAGAATTCAACAAACCAACCACTTATTTTGATGAACGGGAGAAGTAGAACAACAGAAGTACACTTACATCGCATCTCGCTTGGATACCCATGTGCATGGAAAATAGGCTTACAGGTTCCAAAAGATGAGAGGAAATATCATCACTGTGGAGAAATGCCCGACAGACCACTGGAACATTATCTTATAGAACTCTGCTGTAGAAGCATCAGTTTCGATAGATTCTCTGGATAGCCGAAGATTGATTAACACAGTGCACAGTTACAAACCCAATAAGATTTCAAAAATGATTCAACAGAACGGAAAAAGTTATTAAACATATGGGACAAAATCTTACTGAAGCGACCATACGAGTCATAAATATTTATACTCCGTCTAAGTTAAACAGAAACAAGCAACATTTAGTGGGCCAACCAGAGGCTTGGGCCCCGTGCTGGGGGCCAGGATGCATAAACAAAAAAAAAAGAGCAATCATCTCATACGATTTGACCCCCCCATCAATGAGGGGAGACAAACCCGCTCATTCCCCTTGACAAGCACCCTCCACCCCCCCCCCCCCCCCAACTGTGCAAAGAGCAGCCCTCGCATACCACTTGACATCCTCCATCAATAGTGGCTAGAGCAGCCTGTGACAAACGCTTGACAACTCCCAACAACTGTGGTGAGAGCAGCCTGTGGCTAACGCTTGACAACCCCAACAAGTGTGGTGGGACCAGCCTGTGACTAACGCTTGACAACCCCAACAACTGTGGTGAGAGCAGCCTGTGGCTAACGCTTGACAACCCCAACAACTGTGGTGAGAGCAGCCTGTGACTAACGCTTGACAACCCCAACAACTGTGGTGAGAGCAGCCTGTGGCTAACGCTTGACAACCCCAACAAGTGTGGTGGGACCAGCCTGTGACTAACGCTTGACAACCCCAACAACTGTGGTGAGAGCAGCCTGTGGCTAACGCTTGACAACCCCAACAACTGTGGTGAGAGCAGCCTGTGACTAACGCTTGACAACCCCAACAACTGTGGTGAGAGCAGCCTGTGACTAACGCTTGACAACCCCAACAACTGTGGTGAGAGCAGGCCGGACCTACAATTTATACCAGATTGATACGAAATCTTTTCGGTTGTTGAAAGACAAGTTTTAAATAAAAAGGACAACGAGTGTTGTGAAATTTCAAAATTCATGTATAAGGGGAAGGTATATACAGATTTACTATAAAAGACAGCAGGCTTGGAATGAGGAAGTGTTTATATTATAGTTCATATGTGAGAGTTGGTTTACTTGGTTCACAACGTTATTGTTACATAATCTCGGCAATAAGTAAGTGAATATCCAGTTCTTCCTTTCATCTCTAAAGCGTCACTTTCCTTGTCTCTTCCAGCTGAACATGAATCCCGTTGTTGCTATCACCTTCACCGTTGACTTCTTCCTGCTGGTTCTTCATGTGAGTATTCTATGTATTCTGTATTTTTGCCTGAAGAATGTAAATATTACCTCTTGGACCCCACCTATCTAACTTACTGTTGTCTGATGTTCTGATGTCCAGCCCTAATTTTCTGTCATTGCTTCTACATAAATATTTTTTCTCACAAACACACACACACAAACAAGCTCACACACACACACACACACACACACAAAGTAATGAAACTAGGCAGTGGAAACAGGAGGCCAGACACAGGATACAGAATAGGAGATGAAGTACTTAATGAAACAGACAGAGAGAAAGATCTAGGAGTTGATATCACACCAAACCTGTCTCCTGAAGCCCACATAAAGCGAATAACGTCTGCGGCATATGCGAGGCTGGCTAACATCAGAACGGCGTTCAGGAACCTGTGTAAGGAATCATTCAGAATCTTGTACACCACATATGTAAGACCAATCCTGGAGTATGCGGCCCCAGCACGTAGCCCGTACCTTGTCAAGCACAAGACGAAGCTGGAAAAAGTCCAAAGGTATGCTACTAGACTAGTCCCAGAACTAAGAGGCATGAGTTATGAGGAAAGCCTGCAGGATATGCACCTTACGACACTGGAAGACAGAAGAGTAAGGGGGGGGGGACATGATCACAACCTACAAAATCCTCAGGGGAAGCGATCGGGTAAACAAAGATGAACTATTCAACACTGGAGGGACGCGAACAAGGGGACACAGGTGGAAGCTGAGTACCCAAATGAGCCACAGAGACATTAGAAAAAACTTTTTCAGTGTCAGAGTAGTTAGTAAATGGAATGCACTAGGAAGTGATGTGGTGGAGGCTGACTCCATACACAGTTTCAAATGTAGATATGATAGAGCCCAGTAGGCTCAGGAATCTGTACACCAGTTGATTGACAGTTGAGAGGCGGGACAAAAGAGCCAGAGCTCAACCCCCGCAAGTACAATTAGGTGAGTACACACACACACACGAACTGAGGGGTATGAGCTACGAAGAGAGACTACGGGAATTAAGCCACATGTCACTCGATGAAAGAAGAGTTACAGGGGACATGATCACCACATACAAGATTCTCAGAGATATTGATAGGGCAGATAAAGACAGGCTTTTTATCACAAGGGACACACACAGTAGGGGACACAGGTGGAAATTGAGTGTACTATATGTAAATGATCTCCCAGAGGGTATAGACTCGTTTCTCTCAATGTTTGCTGATGATGCAAAAATTATGAGGAGGATTGAAACAGAGGATGATAGTAGGAGGCTACAAGATGACCTAGACAGACTGTGTAAATGGTCCAATAAATGGATGTTGAATTTCAACCTGAGTATATGCAAAGTAATGAAACTAGGCAGTGGAAACAGGAGGCCAGACCGAGGATACAGAATAGAAGATGAAGTACTTAATAAACGGTCAGAAAGAAAGATCTAGGAGTTGATATCACACCAAACCTGTCTCCTGAAGCCCACATAAAGAGAATAACGTCTGCGGCATATGCGAGGCTGGCTAACATCAGAACGGCGTTCAGGAACCTGTGTAAGGAATCATTCAGAATCTTGTACACCACATATGTAAGACCAATCCTGGAGTATGCGGCCCCAGCATGGAGCCCGTACCTTGTCAAGCACAAGACGAAGCTGGAAAAAGTCCAAAGGTATGCCACTAGACTAGTCCCAGAACTAAGAGGCATGAGTTACGAGGAAAGGCTGCAGGAAATGCACCTTACGACACTGGAAGACAGAAGAGTAAGGGGAGACATGATCACAACCTACAATATTCTCAGGGGAATCGACCGGGTAAACAAGAATAAACTATTCAACACTGGTGGTACGCGAACAAGTGGACACAGGTGGAAACTGATTACCCACATGAGCCACAGGGACGTCAGAAGGAACTTTTTCAGTGTCAGAGTAGTTAACGGATGGAATGCATTAGGCAGTGATGTGGTGGAGGCTGACTCCATACACAGTTTCAAATGTAGATATGATAGAGCCCAGTAGGCTTAGGAATCTGTACACCAGTTGTTTAACAGTTGAGAGGCGGGACCAAAGAGCCAAAGCTCAACCCCCGCAAGCACAAATAGGTGAGTACAAATAGGTGAGTACACACGCTTCACTCACACACACGGGTGAGGCGTAGCTCACACGCCTCACATGATTAATTGAATTCTACGATCAGGCAACAAGAATCAGACAAGAAAGAATAGGGTGGGCAGACTGTTTATTTTTGGATTGCCAAAAAGCCTTTGACACAGTACCTCACCAGAGACTGGTGCGAAAGCTGGAGATGCAGGCAGGAGTGAAAGGGAAGTTACTCTATTGGATAAAGGGGGTATCTAAGGAAGAGAAGGCAGCGAGTAACTGTGAGGGGTTATCTTGAGGTTATCTTGAGATGATTTCGGGGCTTTTTAGTGTCCCCGCGGCCCGGTCCTCGACCAGGCCTCCACCCCCAGGAAGCAGCCCGTGACAGCTGACCAACTCCCAGGTACCTATTTACTGTTAGGTAACAGGGGCATTCAGGGTGAAAGAAACTTTGCCCATTTGCTTCTGCCTCGTGCGGGAATCGAACCCGCGCCACAGAATTACGAATCCTGCGCGCTAGCCACCAGGCTACGAGGCCCTCACGAGGGGTGAGGTTTCAGATTGGCGAGACGTCACCAATGGGGTCCCTTGGACCCCATACTGTTTCTTATATATTTAAATGATCTTCCAGAGGGTATAGAAGCATTCCTCTCATTTTTTGCTGGTGTAAAAATTATGAGGAGGATTAAGACGGAGGAAGACAATATAAGACGACAAGATGACCTAGACATATTGAATGAATGGTTCAACAAATTGCTACTAAAGTTCAACCCGAGTATATGTAAGGTAATGAAACTAGGCAGTGGAAACAGGAAGCCAAACACAGGATACAGAATGGGAAATGAAGTCCTTCATGAAACTGACAGAGAGAAGGATCTGGAAGTTGATATCACACCAAACCTGTCTATTGAAGCCTACATCAAAATAATAACATTTGCGGCATATGTGAGGCTGCCTAACATCACAGCTGCCTTCAGGAACCTGTGTAAGGAATCATTCAAAACCTTGTATACCACATAAGTAAGAACAATACTGGAGTATGCGGCCCCAGCATGGAGCCCGTACCCAGTCAAGCACAAGGCGAAGCTTGAAAAAGTTTAGAGATATGTAACTAGGCTGGTCCCAGAACTAAGAGGCATGAGTTACGAAGAAAGGCTGCGGGAAATGCACCTCACGACACTAGAAGACATGTAAGGAGAGACATGATCACTACCTACAAAATTCTTAGAGGCATTGACAGGGTAGATGTAGATAAACTGTTTAACACGGGTGGTACGCAAACAAGGGGACACAAGTGGAAACTGAGTACCCAAATGAGCCACAGGGACCTTAGAAAGAACATCTTTAGTGTCAGAGTAGTTAACTGATGGAATGCATTAGGCAGTGATGTGATGGAGGCTGACTCCATACACAGTTTCAAATGTAGATATGATAGAGCCCAGTAGGCTCAGGAATCTGTACATCAGTTGATTGACAGTTGAGAGGCATTACCAAAGAGCTGGAGGTCAACCCCCACCAACACAGTTAGGCGAGTACAATTAGGCGAGTACACACACACGCACACACATACACACATACACACACACTCACACACCAGAGAACCAGGAATGAGTATGTCACGATGAGAAGAGAAGCAGAGAAAAGTTATGAAAATGATATAGCAAACAAAGCCAAGACCGAACCAAAGTACTCCACAGTCACATCAGAAGGAAAACAACAGTGAAAGAACAGGTAGTGAAACTTAGAACAGGCGAGGACAGGTATACAGAGAATGACAAAGAGGTGTGTGATGAACTCAACAAGAGGTTCCAAGAGGTCTTCACAACAGGACAAGGTGAGGTCACTGTGCTAGGAGAAAGGGAAGTAAACCAGGCGGCCTTGGAAGAGTTTGAAATTACCAGAGAGGAGGTCAAGAGACACCTGCTGGATCTGGATGTTAGAAAGGCTGTTGGTCCAGACGGGATCTCGTCATGGGTACTGAAAGAGTGTGCAGAGGCACTTTGCTTGCCACTCTCCATAGTGTATAGTAGGTCACTGCAGACGGGAGACCTACCAGAAATATGGAAGACGGCGAATGTGGTCCCAACATACATAAAGGGCGACAGGCAAGAGGCACTGAACTGCAGGCCAGTGTCTTTGACTTGTATACCATGCAAGGTGATGGAGAAGATAGTGAGAAAAAACCTGGTAGCACATCTGGAGAGAAGGGACTTCGTGACAAATCGCCAACATGGGTTCAGGGAGGGTAAATCTTGCCTGATTGCCTTAATAGAATTCTACGACCAGGTGACAAAGATTAAGCAAGAAAGAGAGGGTTGGGCGGACTGCATTTTCTTGGATTGTCGGACAGCCTTTGACACAGTACCGCATAAGAAGCTGATACATAAGCTGGAGAGACAGGCAGGTGTAGCTAGTAAGGTGCTGCAGTGGATAAGGGAGTACCTAAGCAATAGGAAGCAGAGGGTTACGGTGAGGGGTGAGACCTCCGATTGGCGTGAAGTCTCCAGTGGAGTTCCACATGGCTCTGTTCTATCTTGTTTCTGATATATGTAAATGATCTCCCGGAGGGTATAGATTCATTTCTCTCAATGTTTGCGGACGATGCCAAAATTATGAGAAGGATTAAGACAGAAGAGGACTGTTTGAGGCTTCAAGAAGACCTAGACAAACTGAAGGAATGGTCGAACAAATGGTTGTTAGAGTTTAACCCAACCAATTGTAATGTAATGACGATAGGTGTAGGGAGCAGGAGGCCAAATACAAGGTATCATCTGGGAGGAAATTCTTCTGGGGTGAGAGAAAGAAAAAGACTTGGGAGTCGATATCACACGAGACCTGTCTCCTGCAGCCCATATCAAGAGGATAACATCAGCGGCATATGCCAGGCTGGCCAACATACGAACGGCATTCAGAAACTTGTGTAAAGAATCATTCAGAACTTTGTATACCACATTTGTCAGGCCAATCCTGGAGTATGCAGCCTCAGCAAGGAGTCCATATCTATTCAAGGATAAGACTAAACTGGAAAAGGTTCAAAGGTTTGCCACCAGACTAGTACCCGAGCTGAGACGTATGAGCTACGAGGAGAGACTACGGGAATTAAACCTCACTTCGTTGGAAGACAAAAGAGTTAGGGGGGGACATGATCACCACATTCAAGATTCTCAAAGGAATTGATAGGGTAGATAAAGACAGGCTATTTAACACAAGGGACACACGCACAAGGGGACACAGGTGGAAACTGCGCGCCCAAATGAGCCACAGATATATTAGAAAGAACTTTTTTAGTGTCAGAGTGGTTGACAAATGGAATGCATTAGGAGGTGATGTGGTGGAGGCTGACTCCATACACAGTTTCAAGTGTAGATATGATAGAGCCCAATAGGTTCAGGAATCTGTACACCTGTTGATTGACGGTTGAAAGGCGGGACCAAAGAGCCAGGGCTCAACCCCCGCAAGCACAACTAGGTGAGTAAAACTAGGTGAGTACACACGATCTCTCTTTCCTCTCTCTCTCTCTCTCTTTCTTTCTTTCTCTCTCTCTCTCTCTCTCTCTCTCTCTCTCTCTCTCTCTCTCTCTCTCTCTCTCTCTCTCTCTCTCTCTCTCTCTCTCTCTCTCTCTCTCTATCTCTCTCTCTCTCTCTCTCTCTCTCTCTCTCTCTCTCTCTCTCTCTCTCTCTCTCTCTCTCTCTCTCTCTCTCTCTCTCTCTCTCTCTCTCTTTCTCTTGCTCTCTCTCTCTTGTTCTCTCTCTCTTGCTCTCTCTTTTGCTCTCTCTCTTTCTTGCCCTCTTGCTCTCTTGCTCTCTCTCTTGACAAGGGGCAAAATGGCAGGACGCAACAGGGACACAGGAAACAGCCAGAGTGACCAAACGAAGGAAATGTTAACCCAAGTTCTGGAGGAATTCAGGAGGGAGATGCATGAAATGAGGATTACAATTAACAATCTGCAAAGTGACCTGACATCAGCAAGGGAGGAGATCAAATCCCTCACAGATAAAAATAAAGAGACCGAGCATCAGATTATCATCCAAAGAGAAGGTGGGAATGTTACATTGGAAGGAAATGCCTCTGTACCTGAAACATTTGAGGAAAGACTGAAAAAGAGCTCAGAAGCAATGGACACAGTGAGGGAGGTAGCCATGCAAGCAGCTACATCACAGGAAGCAGCAAGGTGCACCACTCAGCTGCTGGAGAGAAAAAGATCAGTGGTAGTTGTAGGCATCAAAGAACAGGAAGGATCCAACAGGCAAGAATGGAATAGCAAGGATAGAGAGCCAGTACGTGGGCTATGTGGGAACCGACCTGTGAGATTTATATTTATTTAATTTATATGAATTTATATTTACGTTAATTTATATACTTCGATAGCAATTTGTATAATGATAAGTGGACTGTATTTCTGCAATAATCTCAATCTCACAAATCGATCCTCTACACATTAGGGGGGGGTTTATATTTATATATATGCAGCCGATCAAACTACAGTATTAACTACATACATTGAAAAGGTTCCTTATCTTATAGTACAGCAGGTTAGTCCACCAGGTATAACTAGGGTGTCGACACCAAATTATCCTCTTTGAGGTAGCTTCCATCACCCAGTAACTGGTGCACAAAATCTTGCTTCCTCGTCTTGACCTGTCAAAAGGGCGCTAGCTGTAAAGCCAGATTCTATATATGACAAGCTATATCAGAGAAAACTGTACATGGAACATTGAAGACCTGGCTTAATTACCTTTAGTTTGAGGCTTTCACGTGCTCTAACTGGATCACCCTATACAATGACATTAATGGCCATAAATGAAGATACATGGGTTTCGGAAAGAACACTTAACTTGAATTTGTTGACAGCGTGTGATAATGGTACACAACTGGTTTCCATAACACTACGTCCAAGTAAATTAACAGGAGCCGAATTTGCTCCCGTGTGAGCCTCTGGTCTAGTATAAACAATGGCTGCCCCTTCCTCCTCACTCTGACGCCTGGCTTACATTGTCCACATTTCAGAAAGTGATAGAAGGGTCACATTTACTCTACTTTAATATTGATAATTAAGTTAATTTATATAAGATGTTTTTATGATGGTAAAGTCCAAAGACTAATGTATTTAAGAATAATTCCCACCATAATAGGTGGTGAATTATAATAGTGTGTGGTGATGATATCCCGTTTTCTTTAGACGGTAATTCCACTACAAGTTACGTTTTCTATGGTTAACTTGTTTATACAACACAGCTATTATCTGTCTGTATGATATATTAAATGGTGTCGGATTTTCCGACATAATTCCCCAGGGGGCTGCTCACGGGTCGAAGTCCTATTTAGAACAGACGAACACCGATACTCCTCCTTCGGATTATTAGATTAATTTGATGTTAGTAGTTAGTAATCACACATTTGTGTGTCTGTTCGTACAGGACAGATGTCCCGTACTAGAGTTGTAGGGGTTAGAAGTCTAATGCGATTTCATTTCCCTGTCAACTCTTGAAAGGCTAATATTCAAGCCTTATTACATATTATTTAACCCAGAAGACTGGATGTGATCAAGTATTACAGTCAAGTATGATTCAGGGACTGCAGTGAGATCAGTGACATTAGATATAACTTGAAGTTTGTTCAGGTAACTAGTCACTGATATATAAACACTGAGGCCCATGGAATACATCTTGATTAAATAATAAATGTATCAAATCAGTCATCAGATTTACTGGGGTTTAATTTAGTTAATTGATTCAGAAGATTGAATAGCTCATCATTAAAGTAAAGTATGGTTCTGAGACTGCAGTGGGTTCAGTGACATTGGTCGCAGTGACTTGTAGCTGTTTTAGGCTACTGTTCACTGATTTGCCACTGAGGCCTCATGAACTCATCTCCAGCTTCAAATGATGATACTAACATCAACTTCTGTTGGTATAGTCAGCTGTAATCTCCTTAGTATAATGCTACTGGAGAAATATAATCAGCTGACAAATTTAGATTTCTACTGGTATTGTTTATCTGCAGGCATAGGTCTCCTCAGGCTTGATACTGGGCCTGAGAGTAATTTACCTCCTGCAGAGTTTAACATGGTTATGCCCTGATATTTAGTAGGGCTACCGATGAATCGATGACAATAGTCTGTCCCTACAAGGAGACCGAAGTCGGTGAGGTGATCAGACTTAATATTATCTGCCAATTTTATTCCTCTATTTCTCAGGAATTTGGCTGTTGCTCTCAGACCTTGAACTTGTAGGTCTACTGGTATTTTGTCCACCACAATGGCTTGTACTCGACAGACGTACCTGCCTAAGCGTACTGATGGTTGTACCACCTGGAAGACTTGAGTTCCTGCATCTGTTACAAACCCCGAGATGTTGAATGACATCTGGGCTACAGGCCTTAAGTGTAATTCATCTGCCAGCTTTTTAGTAATATATGTTCTCTGGGATCCTTGGTCAAACAACCCACGGGTATGGACCTTGGCCCTCTTATTCAGGATGGTAATTTGGGCAGTAGGCAAAGTCGTATTACCTTTAGACTTTGCCGATTGGACACTCTTTGTTTGTTGCACCTTGCAGTACTGTACTGTGGTGGGAATGCTATCTTCCACCTTGGGTCTTGAATACGTTAATTTCGTATATTTGCACAGTGCTGCATGGTGCCTACCTCTTCTACACCTGTTGCAGGTGTTGAATTGGGTATCACAATAGTCTATGTTGTGTGACTTGAGACACCTTGAACATCTCCCTAATTCCTGGAGTCGCTCCATACGAGTGTCTCTGGTTGGATAATTAGCACAACGGTATGTTGAATGTTTCTTTTTGCAGAACATACATGTCCCCCAGCCTACTGCACGTTTGGAAGTTACCGGTTTGGGTGAACTAGTAACAGTAGGCTTGGAGGTTGCTGCTGCATTGTCAGATTTTCTGCAACTTGATGTTAGAGTAATTGACTGATGTTTATTTGGGGTAGTTGTTTTACCCTTTAATTGACTCTTATTTTCTATTTCTGAAGGCTTGTAAGAGGCTTTAACTTCCTCATTTGCTCGTCGTTTGTTTATGATGGAATGTAAACCTTCAGTGATGTCCTGTACTGTCAGGATGGTGTTATGTTGATGTGCATATAATTCATCTAGTATATCGCTGGACAATTTTCGTTGAAGGACTACTTTGGTCATCCATTCACTAGTAGTTATATCAACCTTAAGACTGAATGTTCTTAGTAGTGACTCAAACTCCATGCTGAAGGATTGTAATCAGTCAGCAGTCTGATCAGGTTGAGGTAAATCCAGCAATTGTAGTACTAGATGTATGACAGTTTTCTCATTGCCAGCATTATCCATACTAGCTAGTTGATGAAGCCTTGTGGGGCTTGTACTTGGGCTGCTCATAATACTGAACAAACACTAATGGTAGCCTAGGGTAAATTCTGAACTCACTAGGCAATAATCCTACCTCTACTAGAGGTTAGCACTTAAAATTAATACACATTATATATATACAATCATACACACTAATGATTTGAGTGATAAACCAGTGTCACTGGAAGTACCTTTAGGTTAGCTCTTCTATATCACCCTAGGATGGTAGAGACACTAATTAATCACTCAAAGGTGTAATGATCATAAGTAAATTATTATATATACAACTCAACTCGAGTTGATAAAAATTACACCTAAAATAGGGTCAGCACCATTCATTAATGGTGTTAGGTTATTCAATATAGTACAACTGACTATGGTAATAATGGGACTAGGATGAACAATAATAGTTCAACTAGTCATATCCTACCCTGTTGTGGGTTGGCAATTAGTAAATATTATACTGTGAACACTAGTGCAATATATATTAAATAATTCTCTATTTTGGAGAAATAATATACACAATTATTGATAATAGCCTCTTAATTAGCCTCTATGAAACTTCTAATATTATCTAGAAGTATTAAATATTATTAGTGACCTCGCGAAATAAACTCCACAAAATTCGTAGATAATCTCTCGCGAAATGTAACACCACGAAATCCGTGAACAGTCTCGCGACAGTCACTAATTTGGCTGGCTTCTATATTAGCGCTGTCATTTCACAGAATAACACGCCACCAAATCTGTGGGTGTACATGAAACCGCTGACTAAGGCTGATCTGAACTGAGCGGGGCTCGTGAACTCGTTCGAGGCAACGCCGCCGTCTTGACTGGCTTTGTTTAAATCACACTGCACTAGTATATTTAATGAATCCACTGGTTAACTGGTTCATCCGGTACTAAGATGACCAAATGTGGGTTCAAAGGACCGAATATTCCGGTTCCGAAGGTCCAAATATTGTGGGAACCGACCTGTGAGATTTATATTTATTTAATTTATATGAATTTATATTTACGTTAATTTATATACTTCGATAGCAATTTGTATAATGATAAGTGGACTGTATTTCTGCAATAATCTCATAATCTCACAAATCGATCCTCTACACATTAGGGGGGGTTTATATTTATATATATGCAGCCAATCAAACTACAGTATTAACTACATACATTGAAAAGGTTCCTTATCTTATAGTACAGCAGGTTAGTCCACCAGGTATAACTAGGGTGTAGACACCAAATTATCCTCTTTGAGGTAGCTTCCAACACCCAGTAACTGGTGCACAAAGTCTTTGCTTCCTCGTCTGGACCTGTCAAAAGGGCGCTAGCTGTAAAGCCAGATTCTATATATGACAGGTATATCAGAGAAAACACTATACATGGAACCTTAAAGACCTGGCTTAATTACCTTTAGTTTGAGGCTCCCACGTGCTCTAACCGGGTCACCCTATATAATGACATTAATGGCCATAAATGAAAATAAACGGGTTTCGGAAAGAACACTTAACTTGAATTTGTTGACAGCGTGTGATAATGGTACACTTTTGGTTTCCATAACACTTCGTCCAAGTAAAATTAACAGGAGCCGTATTTGCTCCCGTGCCTCTGGTCTCAGTATCAACAATGGCTGCGTCTAACACTCCATACTATTGACGCCTGGCCGACATTGTCCAGATATGATAGGAGCCGAATTTGCTCCACGCGTCTCGGATGTGACACAACAATGGCTGCCCTCCTTCCTCCCTGACGCCTGGCTTACATTGTCCAGATTTCAGAAAGTGATAGAAGGGTCACATTTACTCTACTTTAATATTGATAATTAAGTTAATTTATATAAGATGTTTTTATGATGGTAAAGTCCAAAGACTAATGTATTTAAGAATAATTCCCACCATAATAGGTGGAGAATATAATAGTATGTGGTGATGATATCCCGTTTTCTTTAGACGGTAATTCCACTACAAGTTACGTTTTCTATGGGTTAACTTGTTGGTAATACAGCTATTATCTTTATGATATATTAAATGGTGTCGGATTTTCCGACACCTTGCATGGTATACAAGTTAAGGACACTGGCCTGTAGTTCAGTGTTTCTTGTCTGTCACCCTTTTTGTATATTGGTACTACATTAGCAGTCTTCCATATTTCTGGTAGGTCCCCCGTTTCCAGTGACCTACTATACACTATGGAGAGTGGTAGGCAAAGTGCTCCTGCACACTCTTTCAATACCCATGGCGAGATTCCATCCGGCCCAACAGCTTTTCTCACATCCAGCTCCAATAGGTGCTTCTTGACCTCATCTCTAGTAATTTCGAACCTATCCAAGGTCACCTGGTTTGCTGCCACCTCTTCTAGCGCCGCGACATCTCCCTGTTCTATTGTAAAGACCTCCTGGAACTTTTTGTTGAGTTCTTCACACACCTCTTTGTCATTCTCTGTGTACCTGTCCTCGCCCACCCTAAGTTTCATCACCTGTTCCTTCACTGTTGTCTTCCTCCTGATGTGACTGTGTAGTAGCTTGGGTTCGGTCTTGGCTTTATTAGCTATATCATTTTCATACCTTTTCTCAGCTGCTCTTCTCACACTGACATACTCGTTCCTGGTTCTCTGGTATCTCTCTCTACTTTCTGGTGTTCTGTTATTACGGAAGTTCCTCCATGCCCTTTTGTTCTGCTCCCTTGCTTTCATACATTCCTTATTAAACCACGGATTCTTCCTTTGCTTCTCTGTTTTTTCCTGTCGGGCTGGGACAAACCTGCTTACAGCCTCCTGACATTTTTGGGTGACATAGTCCATCATATTTTGAACGGACTTGGTTCCGAGTTCTGTGTCCCAATGTATATCCCATAGGAATTTATTCATTTCCTCATAGTTTCCCTTTCGGTACGCCAGCCCTTTGGTTCCCAGTTCTTTTTTGGGGGTGATAATTCCCAGCTCAACCAGGTACTCAAAGCTCAATACACTATGATCACTCATTCCCAAGGGGGCTTCCAACTGAACTTCCCTTATATCCGACTCATTTAGGGTAAATATCAGATCAAGCAAGGCTGGTTCATCCCCTCCTTTCATTCTTTCATTCTCCTCTCATTCTGTGTGTGTGTGTGTGTGTGTGTGTGTGTGTGTGTGTGTGTGTGTGTGTGTGTGTGTGTGTGTGTGTGTATGTGTGTGTGTGTGTGTGTGTGTGTGTGTGTGTGTGTGTGTGTGTGTGTACTTACCTAGTTGTGCTTGCGGGGGTTGAGCTCTGGCTCTTTGGTCCCGCCTCTCAACCGTCAATCAACAGGTGTACAGATGCCTGAGCCTATTGGGCTCTATCATATCTACACTTGGAAACTGTGTATGGAGTCAGCCTCCACCACATTGCTTCCTAATGCATTCCATTTGTCAACCACTCTGACACTAAAAAAGTTCTTTCTAATATCTCTGTGGCTCATTTGGGCACTCAGTTTCCACCTGTGTCCCCTAGTGCGTGTGCCCCTTGTGTTAAATAGCCTGTCTTTATCAATCCTGTCGATTCTCTTGAAAATCTTGAATGTGGTGATCATGTCCCCCTAACTCCTCTGTCTTCCAACGAAGTGAGGTTCAATTCCCGTAGTCTCTCCTCGTAGCTCATACCTCTCAGCTCGGGTACTAGTCTGGTGGCAAACCTTTGAACCTTTTCAAGATTAGTCTTATGCTTGACTAGATATGGACTCCATGCTGGAGCCGCATACTCCAGGATTGGTCTGACATATGTGGTATATAATGTTCTGAAAGATTCCTTACACAAGTTTCTAAAGGCCGTTCTTATGTTAGCCAACCTGGCATATGCTGCTGATGTTATCCTCTTGATACGAGTTTCAGGTGACATGTCTGGCGTGATATCAACCCCCAGGTCTTTCTCTCTCTCTGACTCTTGAAGTATTTCATCTCCCAAGTGATACCTTGTATCTGATCTCCTGCTTCCTACCCCTATCTTCATTACATTACATTTGCTTGGGTTAAACTCTAACATCCATTTGTTCGACCATTCCTGCAGCTTGTCCAGGTCTTCTTGAAGCCTCAAGCTGTCCTCCTCTGTCCTAATCCTTCTCATAATTTTGGCGTCGTCAGCAAACATTGAGTGGAATGAGTCTATACCCTCTGGGAGATCATTAACGTATATCAGAAACAGGACAGGTCCAAGCACAGAGCCCTGTGGGACTCCACTGGTGACTTCACGCCATTCTGAGGTCTCTTCCCTCACTATAACTCTCTGCTTCCTATTGCTTAGGTACTCCCTTATCCACTGGAGCGCCCTACCAGATACTCCTGCCTGTTTCTCCAGCTTATGCATTAACCTTTTATGGGGTACTGTGTCAAAGGCTTTCCGACAGTCCAAAAAAAATGCAGTCCGCCAATCCTTCTCTTTTTTGCTTAATCTTTGTCACCTGATCATAGAATTCTATCAAGCCTGTAAGGCAAGATTTACCCTCCCGGAACCCATGTTGATGGGTTGTCACGAAGTCTCTTCTCTCCAGATGTGTTACTAGGTTTTTTCTCACAATCTTCTCCATCACCTTGCATGGTATACAAGTTAATGACACTGGCCTGTAGTTCAGTGCCTCTTGTCTGTCACCATTTTTAAATATTGGTACTACATTAACAGTCTTCCATACTTCTGGTAGGTCTCCCGTTTCCAGTGACCTACTATACACTATAGAGAGTGGCAAGCAAAGTGCTCCTGCACACTCTTTCAATACCCATGGTGAGATTCCATCCGGCCCAACAGCTTTTCTCACATCCCGCGCCAATAGGTGCTTCTTGACCTCATCTCTAGTAATTTCGAACCTTTCCATGGTCACCTGGTTTGCTGCCATCTCTCCTAGCGCCGTGACTTCTCCCTGTTCTATTGTAAAGACCTCCTGGAACCTTTTGTTGAGTTCTTCACACACCTCTTTGTCATTCTCTGTGTACCTGTCCTCGCCCACCCTAAGTTTCATTACCTGTTCCTTCTCTGTTGTCTTCCTCCTGATGTGACTGTGTAGTAGCTTTGGTTCGGTCTTGGCTTTATTAGCTATATCATTTTCATACCTTTTCTCAGCTGCTCTTCTCACACTAACATACTCGTTCCTGGTTTTCTGGTATCTCTCTCTACTTTATAATGTTCTGTTATTACGGAAGTTCCTCCATGCCCTTTTGTTCAGCTCCTTTGCTTTCATACATTCCCTATTAAACCACGGATTCTTCCTTTGCTTCTCTGTTTTTTCCTGTCGGGCTGGGACAAACCTGCTTACAGCCTCCTGATATTTTTGGGTGACATAGTCCATCATGTCTTGTACGGACTTGGTTCCGAGTTCTGTGTCCCAATGTATATCCCATAGGAATTTATTCATCTCCTCATAGTTTCCCTTTCGGTACGCCAGCCCTTTGTTTCCCAGTTCTTTTTTGGGGGTGATATTTCCTAGCTCAACCAGGTACTCAAAGCTCAATACACTATGATCACTCATTCCCAAGGGGGCTTCCAACTTAACTTCCCTTATATCCGACTCATTTAGGGTAAATATCAGATCAAGCAAGGCTGGTTCATCCCCTCCTCTCGTTCTTGTCGGTCCCTTGACGTGTTGACTTAGAAAGTTTCTTGTTGCCACATCCAGCAGCTTAGCTCTCCATGTGTCTGGGCCTCCATGTGGGTCTCTGTTCCCCCAATCTATCTTTCCATGGTTGAAGTCTCCCATGATTAGTAGCCTGGATCCGTTCCTGCTAGCCACAGAAGCTGCTCTCTCTATTATATTGATGGTGGCCAAGTTGTTTCTATCATATTCCTGTCTGGGTCTTCTGACATTCAGAGGGTGGGGGTTATATATGACTACTACTATAATTTTCTGTCCTCCAGTTGCTATGGTGCCTGATATGTAGTCACTGAAACCTTCACAGTTCTGAATTACCATCTCTTCGAAACTCCAACCTTCTCTTAGTAGCAAAGCTACACCACCTCCTCTCCCTTCTCTCTCTTTCCTCACTACATAGTAGCCCTGTGGAAACACTGCGTTTGTTATGGTGTTTGTTAGCTTTGTTTCTGTGAGTGCTATTATGTCTGGGTTTTCTTCTAGTGCCCATTCTCCGAGTTCACTTGTTTTATTTGTAATTCCATCTATGTTAGTGTACATTGCCTTGAAGCTCACTTTCTTCAGTTCATTTTCTTGTCCCTTTCTTGGCGAGCATTCTGCTGGTGTGGGAAGCTTATCAGTGGGTGAGATGATCTGTGAGGTGGTTTGCAGGGTTTCAGGGGAGTTTGGGGTGAGGGGTGGGGGTTTCATGGAAGGGGGGACAGGTAGGGTTGGGTTAAGAAGTTGGAGGGGACATGGAGGATACGGGGTGAGGGGGGAGGAGGAATAGGAAGGGTATGGGATGAAGGGGGAGGGGGGACAGGGGGGGGGGGGAAAGGTGGGAGGGGAGACATGATGGGAATGGGGAAGGGATGACAGGGTAAGAATGGGGTGGGGGGGGGCAGAGGGTTGGATGGGGGCAGGTAGGGTGAGGGGAAGGGAGGGTTTCTATGCTGAGGGGGGTGGTGGGGTTGCCCTCCCCTCTGGTGTTGCTGGGATGCTGGTTTTGGGTTCGCCTCTTGTCTTTAGGGCTGTTGTGTTGGGGGCTGTGATTTCCTGGTTTGCTTCTCCCTCCCTGCGCTTCCTCCTTGCCTCTGCTGCTCTGGCTCTTTCCTCCTTCGTCCTGTCCCTCTGCAGGAATACTTTCTTGTATCCCTCCACATGCTGCAGTCGACTCTTCCTTTCGAGAATATCCTCCTTCGTGGTTTCGTTTGTAAACACCACCTTTACAAGTCGGTTTCTGTCCTTGTTGTACCAGCCCAACCTGAAAACCTTCTCAATGTTTCGTTCAGCCCCTTCCATCTGTAACCCCTTCTGTAGCCCCTGTACTGCCTCTCTATCCTTGCTATTCCATTCTTGCCTGTTGGATCCTTCCTGTTCTGTTATGCCTACAACTACCACTGATCTTTTTCTCTCCAGCAGCTGAGTGGTGCACCTTGCTGCTTCCTGTGAGGTGGCTGCTTGCATCGCTACCTCCCTCACTGTGTCCATTGCTTCTGAGCTCTTTTTCAGTATGTCTGCAAATGTTTCAGGTACAGAGGCATTTCCTTCCAATGTAACATTCCCACCTTCCCTTTGGATGATAATCTGATGCTCGGTCTCTTTATTTCTTTCTGTGAGGGATTTGATCTCCTCCCTTGCTGATGTCAGCTCACTTTGCAGGTTGTTAATTGTAATCCTCATTTCCTGCATGTCCTTCCTGAATTCCTCCAGAACTTGGGTTAACATGTCCCTCGTTTTATCAATTTGGCTGTTCCCTGTGTCCCTGTTGCGTCCACCTGCCATTTTGCCCTTGTCAAGAGAGAGAGAGCAAGAATAGTCCTAGTGTGAGTGGGTGTGGTGGGGGGGGGGGGAGAGTTTTTTGGGAGAGTGAGATGGGGAGTTAAGAGGTGGGTGAGGTGTAGTCTTCAGATTATGGTGGGTGAGGTGTAGTCTTCAGATTACGGTGGGTGTGTTGGAAAATCCGACACCATTTAATAATAATATCATACAGACAGATAAGAGCTGTGTTGTATAAACAAGTTAACCATAGAAAACGTAACTTGTAGTGGAATTACCGTCTATAGAAAACGGGATATCATCACCACATACTATTATAATTCACCAGCTATTTTGCTGGGAATTATTCTTAAATACATTAGTCTTTGGACTTTACCATCATAAAACATCTTATATAAATTAACTTAATTATCAATATTAAAGTAGAGTAAATGTGACCCTTCTATCACTTTCTGTCATGTGGACAATGTAAGCCAGGCGTCAGGGGAGGAAGGAGGGCAGCCATTGTTGAGACTAGACCAGAGGCTCTCGGGAGCAAATTCGGCTCCTGTTAATTTTACTTGGACGTAGTGTTATGGAAACCAAAGGTGTACCATTATCACACGCTGTCAACAAATTCAAGTTAAGTGTTCTTTCCGAAACCCATGTATCTTTCATTTATGGCCATTAATGTCATTATATAGGGTGGCCCGGTTAGAGCACGACATAGCCTCAAACTAAAGATAATTAAGCCAAGTCTTTATTGTTCCATGTACAGTATTTTCTCTGATATAGCTTGTCATATATAGGTATCTGGCTTCACAGCTAGCGCACTTTTGACAGGTCAAGACGAGGAAGCAAGATTTTGTGCACCAGTTACTGGGTGATGGAAGCTACCTCAAAGAGGATAATTTGGTGTCTACACCCTAGTTATACCTGGTGGACTAACCTGCTGTACTATAAGATAAGGAACCTTTTCAATGTATGTAGTCTAATTCTGTAGTTTGATTGGCTGCATATATATAAACTAATAAACCCCCCCTAATGTGTAGAGGATCGATTTGTGAGATTATGAGATTATTGCAGAAATACAGTCCACTTATCATTATACAAATTGCTATCGAAGTATATAAATTAACGTAAATATAAATTCATATAAATTAAATAAATATAAATCTCACAGGTCGGTTCCCACATTATTTGGACCTTCGGAACCGGAATATTTGGTCCTTTGAACCCACATTTGGTCATCTTAGTACCGGATGAACCAGTTAACCAGTGGATTCATTAAATATACTAGTGCAGTGTGATTTAAACAAAGCCAGCAGTCAATGACGGCGGCGTTGACTCGTGCGAGTTCACGAGCCCCGCTCAGTTCAGATCAGCTTCGTCAGCGGTTTCATGTACACCCACAGAGATTTGGTGGCGTGTTATTCTGTGAAATGACAGCGCTAATATAGAAGCCAGCCAAATTAGTGACTGTGTCTTCGCGATATTGTTCACGGATTTCGTGGTGTTAAATTTCGCGAGAGATTATCTACGAATTTTGTGGACTTTATTTCGCGAGGTCACTAATAATATTTAATACTTCTAGATAATATTAGAAGTTTCATAGAGGCTAATTAAGAGGCTATTAACAATAATTGTGTATATTATTTCTCCAAAATAGAGAATTATTTAATATATATTGCACTAGTGTTCACAATATAATATTTACTAATTGCCAACCCACAACAGGGTAGTAAATTACCATTGACTAGTTGAACTATTATTGCTCATCCTAGTCCCATTATTACCATAGTCAGTTGTACTATATTGATCAACCTAACACCATTAATGAATGGTGCTGACCCTATTTTGGGTGTAATTTTTATCAACTCGAGTTGAGTTGTGTATATATAATAATTTACTTATGATCATTACACCTTTGAGTGATTAATTAGTGTCTCTACCATCCTAGGGTGATATAGAAGAGCTGACCTAAAGGTACTTCCAGTGACACTGGTTTATCACTCAAATCATTAGTGTGTATGATTGTATATATATAATGTGTATTAATTTTAAGTGCTAACCTCTAGTAGAGGTAGGATTATTGCCTAGTGAGTGCAGAATTTGACCCTAGGCTACCATCAGTGCTTGTTCAGTATTATGAGCAGCCCAAGTACAAGTCACCATGACTAATCCACAGAAAGCAAAGCGTGCTTTAATATCAAGCAAACGTCAACTGACAAGAGATCTCGACCAATATGAACAGTTGTTATATGAGCCTGTAATTAATTATCATCGGTTGAAAATACCACTGTTGCAGATTCAAACCCAATTGCATATATTGAAAGCAAATAGGAAATCTTACCAAAATCAGGTCCACGACGACGACGACATAGTAGTTGAAGATGTGGAACCATTCCTGTCTGACCTAGCACAATATGAAGAAGAAACTCAAGGCAGGTTGGAACATTTACACAGGATAATTGAATCAGAACAAATAGCAAGTACATCAAATAAAGTAGATAATGTTATGGATGATCTGGATCTTTTTGAGAATAAATGTAAAGCCAGATTAGATCCTTTAATCAACAAGGATAAAGCTTCACCCAGGAAAGCTTCACTCACTACAGCTTCACCTAATATTGTACCACCAGAAATTAAGCAGTTCTCACACAATTTATCCACTGTCTCTGTGGATTCTGAAAACCCAATACCTGAGGCTACTAAGTTAACATGCCTCCAAACTAGAGGTGAAGCTGAATCAGTAGTAGAAAATGTAAATGAAAATAGCGACAGCACTAATTTCTCAGTCCAGCTTCCTAGGGATAATGCTGGCAATGAGAAAACTGTCATACATCTAGTACTACAATTGTTGGATTTACCTCAACCTGATCAGACTGCTGACTCATTACAATCCTTCAGCATGGAGTTTGAGTCACTACTAAGAACATTCAGTCTTAAGGTTGATATAACTACTAGTGAATGGATGACCAAAGTAGTCCTTCAACGAAAATTGTCCAGCGATATACTAGATGAATTATATTCACATCAACATAACACCATCCTGACAGTACAGGACATCACTGAAGGTTTACATTCCATCATAAACAAACGACGTGCAAATGAGGAAGTTAAAGCCTCTTGCAAGCCTTCAGAAATAGAAAATAAGAGTCAATTAAAGGGTAAAACAACTACCCCAAATAAACATCAGTCAATTACTCTAACATCAAGTTGCAGAAAATCTGACAATGCAGCAGCATCCTCCAAGCCTACTGTTACTAGTTCACCCAAACCGGTAACTTCCAAACGTGCAGTAGGCTGGGGGACATGTATGTTCTGCAAAAAAAAACATTCAACATACTGTTGTGCTAATTATCCAACCAGAGACACTCGTATTAAGCGACTCCAGGAATTAGGGAGATGTGCAAGGTGTCTCAAGTCACACAACATAGACTATTGTGATACCCAATTCAACACCTGCAACAGGTGTAGAAGAGGTAGACACCATGCAGCACTGTGCAAATATACGAAATTAACGTATTCAAGACCCAAGGTGGAAGATAGCATTCCCACCACAGTACAGTACTGCAAGGTGCAACAAACAAAGAGTGTCCATTCGGCAAAGTCTAAAGGTAATACGACTTTGCCTACTGCCCAAATTACCATCCTGAATAAGAGGGCCAAGGTCCATACCCGTGGATTGTTTGACCAAGGATCCCAGAGAACATATATCACTAAAAAGTTGGCAGATGAATTACAATTAAGGCCTGTAGCCCAGATGTCATTCAATATCTCAGGGTTTGTAACCGATGCAGGACCTCAAGTCTACCAGGTGGTACAACCATCAGTACGTTTAGGCAGGTACGTCTGTCGAGTACAAGCCATTGTGGTGGACAAAATACCAGTAGACGTACAAGTACAGGGTCTGAGAACAACAGCCAAATTCCTGAGAAATAGAGGAATAAAATTGGCAGATAATATTAAGTCTGATCACCTCACCGACTTCGGTCTCCTTGTAGGGACAGACTATTGTCATCGATTCATCGGTAGCCCTACTAAATATCAGGGCATAACCATGTTAAACTCTGCAGGAGGTAAATTACTCTCAGGCCCAGTATCAAGCCTGAGGAGACCTATGCCTGCAGATAAACAATACCAGTAGAAATCTAAATTTGTCAGCTGATTATATTTCTCCAGTAGCATTATACTAAGGAGATTATAGCTGACTATAGTAACAGAGGTTGATGTTAGTATCATCATTTAAAGCTGAAGATGAGTTCATGAGGCCTCAGTGGCAAATCAGTGAACAGTAGCCTAAAACAGCTACAAGTCACTGCGACCAATGTCACTGATCCCACTGCAGTCTCAGAACCATACTTTACTTTAATGATGAGCTATTCAATCTTCTGAATCAATTAACTAAATTAAACCCCAATAAATCTGATGACTGATTTGATACATTTATTATTTAATCAAGATGTATTCCATGGGCCTCAATGTTTATATATCAGTGACCAGTTACCTGAAGAAACTTCAAGTTATATCTATGTCACTGATCTCACTGCAGTCCCTGAATCATACTTGACTGTAGTACTTGATCACATTCAGTCTTCTGGGTTAAATAATATGTAATAAGGCTTGAATATTAGCCTTTCAAGAGTTAACAGGGAAATGAAATCGCATTAGACGTCTAACCCCTGCAACTCTAGTACGGGACATCCGTCCTGTACGAACAGACGCACAAATGTGTGATTACTAACTACTAACATCAAATTAATCTAATAATTCGAAGGAGGAGTATCGGTGTTCGTCTGTTCTATTAGGACTTCGACCCGTGAGCAGCCCCTGGGGAATTATGTCGGAAAATCCGACACCATTTAATAATAATATCATACAGACAGATAAGAGCTGTGTTGTATAAACAAGTTAACCATAGAAAACGTAACTTGTAGTGGAATTACCGTCTATAGAAAACGGGATATCATCACCACATACTATTATAATTCACCAGCTATTTTGCTGGGAATTATTCTTAAATACATTAGTCTTTGGACTTTACCATCATAAAACATCTTATATAAATTAACTTAATTATCAATATTAAAGTAGAGTAAATGTGACCCTTCTATCACTTTCTGTCATGTGGACAATGTAAGCCAGGCGTCAGGGGAGGAAGGAGGGCAGCCATTGTTGAGACTAGACCAGAGGCTCTCGGGAGCAAATTCGGCTCCTGTTAATTTTACTTGGACGTAGTGTTATGGAAACCAAAGGTGTACCATTATCACACGCTGTCAACAAATTCAAGTTAAGTGTTCTTTCCGAAACCCATGTATCTTTCATTTATGGCCATTAATGTCATTATATAGGGTGGCCCAGTTAGAGCACGACACAGCCTCAAACTAAAGGTAATTAAGCCAAGTCTTTATTGTTCCATGTACAGTATTTTCTCTGATATAGCTTGTCATATATAGGTATCTGGCTTCACAGCTAGCGCACTTTTGACAGGTCAAGACGAGGAAGCAAGATTTTGTGCACCAGTTACTGGGTGATGGAAGCTACCTCAAAGAGGATAATTTGGTGTCTACACCCTAGTTATACCTGGTGGACTAACCTGCTGTACTATAAGATAAGGAACCTTTTCAATGTATGTAGTCTAATTCTGTAGTTTGATTGGCTGCATATATATAAACTAATAAACTCCCCCTAATGTGTAGAGGATCGATTTGTGAGATTATGAGATTATTGCAGAAATACAGTCCACTTATCATTATACAAATTGCTATCGAAGTATATAAATTAACGTAAATATAAATTCATATAAATTAAATAAATATAAATCTCACAGGTCGGTTCCCACAGGGTGGAGGAGGATTAGCGGCTTATCTGGGTTCCCAGTGAGCTCACAGTTGCTGTCCCTGTTACCTGTCTATCGCGATTGTATTATTACGATTGTATTATTGAATGGAATGCAATAGTGTCTATGATATGATATTATATAAACCTTGTACACTGTTGGAGACTTATGAGCGACACTTACCAGCCAGCCCTCCACAAGCACTCTAGGTGAATACACGGAGTGTCGTCGGTAATCCTGTGAAGTCTTCAGGTCTCCATGTGGGTCCCAGCTGATGCGACTGATGTTGCCTCAAGAAGTCGATTTTCACTAGCTATCTTCTCTAAATTCACTAAGATAATTCACCACGAGATGTGATCAATGTCACAATGATTAGTGGCATTACAATGCCACTGTTCAATTTACATTGTCCCGATTCTCACTGCACAGTACACCCGCTCCCTTGAACCCTATTGTTCCCTCGTTAACGCGGACCGCTGACCCTACACGTCTGCTCACGATCAAAGCTGACTCAAGACTCGTGTGTGTGTGTGTGTGTGTGTGTGTGTGTGTGTGTGTGTGTGTGTGTGTGTGTGTGTGTGTGTGTGTGTGTTTGTGTCTGTGTGTGTTTGTGTCTGTGTGTGTGTGTGTCTGTGTGTGTGTGTACTCACCTAATTGTGTGCTTGTGGGGGGTTGAGCTTTGGCTCTTTGGACCCGCCTCTCAACTGTCAATCAACTGGTAAACAGATTCCTGAGCCTACTGGGGCCAGATTCACGACGGTACTTACGAAGGTTTTTCTTCTTAGCTACGAATGTTTTCCTTCTTAGCCCCTTCGTGGCGGCTACGTCGGTATTCAGGTAGCTATACTAAGTGGAAAAACCTTCGTAAGTTTGGCCCGGGATTTAAGTGTGGTTTCGACCACTCGTAGCTTTACGTAAACTGGATATAACTCAATTTTTCTCTACTACATAACACTGGGATCGATTTTAAGATTTTGGAACTTAAACAAAAGATTATAAAAATTTAATCTCGTGAAGAGGAGTCCTCGTGTTGGTTATATATGCATTCTCTGCTTATAACTTAAAGTAAATATGTCTTTTATGATATTAGAATTAGTTTTATAATAGCAAGATATTATACCCATAGTTGTTAAGTAAATAAACACTGGTGAACATGAAATATGAGAGAAGGTAATGAGCCCTGCCTGATGGGATCATTTACTATCACCAAATGCACCTGTTCACCTCTTAGCAAGGGTGTACCTTAGCTATACATACCCATTTCTAATTTATTTAGTTTGGTTTTATTTTGAGATTAAATCTGGGTGAGACATAAAATAAAAATATGCTGCACAAATGATGTTAGGTAAGGAGAAGGGTAAAAATGTCAAAAACTTTATTCATTGAATACTTAAAGCTATAATTATGACTATATGGACTATTAAAAAAGAGAGAGGGAAATAGGGGGTCCAAGACCTCTTCCTGTTATACAACTTGGGTGTGGAATATATAATTATCAAAAGAAGGCACCATGCCGGGAAGGCTATGTAGCTGTGAGGTGAGGCAGCTACTTATTTGAGAAATGCCTATTTTATTTACCTTATAAGCTGAGGCAACTTATTTTATTTGAGGAATATTCAGCTGATTCCTCTACATTTAGCATGGAAAAAAATTGTGTCCAAGACCTCTTCCTGTTACACAATTTGGCTGTGTGTAACCAAACTAGAAGTGCTCTACAAATCAAAGGGACCCAGAATGTGGAATTACCTCCCGAACCATGTCAAAGGCTGTACCTCTCTCAATCAGTTAAACAGTAAAACCAAGTACTGCCTAATTGTGTACAATTGCTGATTTCTGCTATGTTACCTCCCTTTTTTATTTTTTATTCCTTCTTTCAACACAATTTATACTTAATCCCGATTACTATTAAGTTTTAGTCTAAGTGTTTTTCCCCCACACCTTGCCCGAAATGCTATGAGTATTAGTGGCTTTAGGTATTGTATGTACTAGCTCTGTCTATAAATCCAGCTTTATGTTTGTAAATCAACTGTGTGTACTTTTCCTGAATAAAATTTATTTATTATTATTTATTTATTAATCAGTAAGATTTAAAAGAAGGCACCAAGCTGGGAAGGATATGTAGCACCATTGTGTGTAACAATAAACCAATTTTTTTTTTAACAAATAATGCACCTGTATGGTAAAACAAATCCTGTCAGCTGTAAAAATATTGATGCAGTTATTTAAATAAAAAAAATATAATGAAAGAAATATTACTGGTTAATTTTTATCCTATCTTTTGTACTGTACAGTATATCCAAGGAAGTGAAAAATTTAGACATAATGCACAATTTAATGAATGATTCAAAAATGATTAGCATCGGTTAGCAGTTCAAAAAAATATGACTTACATATCAACATGAGATCTTAATGATCCATGGTTAACATGATTTAATAAGGATAATACAGTACTGTATTTGTAATAATACAAACTATAATTTAAAATCTTTAATAATGTTTTTTTTATTAAAAGTATTAGGTATACAGAGCAATGTGCTGCTACCCTATTCTATGTGGAATATTACACAGTGTAGATAAAAAAAACTAGCTATAAGTTTATCTAAACTCCCATCTCACAGGATGGTTAGACGTACATGGAATCAAGGTAGAAAATACCAACCTCAATACAAAAAACAAATTAACTCTGACTAAACAACTCTTCACGATTTTCACAAGAGGTAAGCACTGTATCATGGAAACATTATATTATAATTACTCTTACCAGTTTCTACAAGACTCCTCTCAAACAATGTATTTTTTAACATGTTTAGGTATACACAGCAATGTGCTGCTTCCCTATTCTGTATGAAGAACCACACAGTGTAGATCAAAAACCAGCTACACGCTCATTCAACATCCCCACCTCACAGGATGGCCACTCATACATGGAATCAGGAGAGAACAAAATACTTAAGGCTGATCTATTAGCCTCCACTGGCCAAATTTGGGTGCAGCACAAGAATATCTTCCAATATTCCTGAGTGTATGAAGTAATTGCAGAGCTCAAAGTACCCTATACCATTTGGTATGAAGTCACTGATAACAGGGCAACCACAGATAAAGTGTTGGAGAGTATGTTCTCTCAAGTAGGACTGAAAACAGATGTTTTTTTCCACCAAGAGGGCTACAAACCCATGGAACCGGCTACCCGCTGAAGCCGTAAATGCCAAATTCCAGCTAAAAAATATCATTAAGGCAATTGACGGGCCCTTTAACAAGCCGCCGGCTTTCTGTCCTCGTCGAGGCCACTAGATAGTTAGTGGCCCTTGGGTAAATTCAGTAAATATATACAATAATTGTCAGCGCATCTTCCGAGCAACAAGGACAGCTACACAGTATCTCTTAGAATTACGTAGGTAAACAACAAATGTAACATATTTGTTTACTATAATGTCGGTGCTGGCTGTAGAAGTTGAAGAAACATTGTTTTACTTCGAAATATACTAATTTTATAAGAAAATTCGACGTAAATAGGAGGCAGTAGAGCTTCGATAAGCCAGCACTAAATCTTCAATATGAAGAATGTTGCTGCTCTCTGATTGGCCAAACGAAACACAGTAGTGACCTTTATCGGCACGCAGGTGAACCAACAAATTTCTTCCTAAGTGGACCTTCGTGAATTGCACCTAAGCATCTTCTTAGGGCGCACTTAGGAACCTTCGTAGCAAACCCACTTACGAAGAAATACATGGAGCATCGTGAATCTAGGTACTGGGCTCTATCATATCAACATTTGAAACTGTGTATGGAGTCAGACTCCATCACATCACTTCCTAGTGTATTTCATTTATTAACTACTCTAACACTGAAAAGATTCTTTCTAACGTCTCTGTGACTCATCTGGGTACTAAGTTTCCACCTGTGTCCCCTTGTTCGTGTCCCACCCGTGCTGAAGAGTTTGTCTTTGTCCACCCTGTCAATTCCCTTGAGAATTTTGTAGGTGGTTATCATGTCTCCCCTTACTCTTCGGTTGTCCAGAGATGTGAGGTTCAGCTCCTTTTGCCTTTCCTCGTAGCTCATTCCTCTCAGTTCCGGAACGAGCCTGGTGGCATACCGCTGAATCTTCTCTAACTTTGTCTTGTGTTTAAGTAGGTATGGACTCCAGGCTGGAGCTACATACTCCAGGATTTGTCCTACATAAGTGGTATACAGGGTCCTGAACGATTCCTTACACAAGTTTCTAAAGGCAGTTCTTATGTTGGCCAGTCTATCATATGCCGCAGATGATATTCTTTTGATGGTTCTTTTTGAACCTGGGAACAGGTTCGGTGTGATATCAACCCCGAGATCTTTCTCTCTATTTGACTTCCAGGATTTCGTCTCGCAGATGATACCTTGTGTTCAGCCTCCTGCTCCCTTCGCCTAATTTCATTACCTTACACTTTCCTGAGTTGAACTTCAGCAGCCATTTTCTAGACCATTCCTCCAGTTTGTCCAGGTCATCCTGTAGTCTCTGTCTATTTTCATCCGTCTTGATTCTTCTCATAATTTTTGCATCATCAGCAAACATTGAGAGGAACGAGTCTATACCATCCGGAAGATCGTTTACATATATTAGAAACAGCATGGATCCAAGTACTGAGCCCTGTGGGACTCCGCTGGTGACATCTCGCCACTCTGATGTCTCCCCCTCACCGATACTCCCTGTTTCCTGTTGCTTAAGTACTCCCTTATCCACTGGAGCACCTTCCCTTTTACTCCTGCCGGTTGCTGCAACTTTTTTAACAGCCTTTTATTGGGGTACTGTATCAAAGGCTTTCTGGCAGTCCAGGAAAAGGCAGTCTGCCAACCCTTCTCTTTCCTGCCTAATTTTGGTTGCCTGGTCATAGAATTTTATTCATCCTGTTAAGCACGATTTACCTGAACCCATGTTGGTGGTGCGTTACAAAGTTATTTCCCTCCAGGTGCTCTACGAGCCTTTTCCTTCTCCATCACCTTGCATGGTATACAAGTTAGGAAAACTGGCCTGCAGTTCAGTGCCTCTTGCCTGTCACCTTTCTTGTATATTGGGACTACGTTAGCTGACTTCCAACTTTCTGGTAAGTCTCCTGTTTCCAGTGACCTGTTATACACCATAGAGAGTGGCACACTTAGTGCTTCTGCACCTTCCTTTAGTATCCATGATGAGATTCTGTACTCACCTAATTGTGCTTGCGGGGGTTGAGCTCTGGCTCTTTGGTCCCGCCTCTCAACCGTCAATCAACTGGTGTACAGATTCCTGAGCCTATTGGGCTCTATCATATCTACATTTGAAACTGTGTATGGAGTCAGCCTCCACCACATCACTTCCTAATGCATTCCGTTTACTAACTACTCTGACACTGAAAAAGTTCTTTCTAACGTCTCTGTGGCTCATTTGGGTACTCAGCTTCCACCTGTGTCCCCTTGTTCGCGTCCCACCAGTGTTGAATAGTTCATCCTTGTTTACCCGGTCGATTCCCCTGAGGATTTTGTAGGTTGTGATCATGTCCCCCCTTACTCTTCTGTCTTCCAGTGTCGTGAGGTGCATTTCCCGCAGCCTTTCCTCATAACTCATGCCTCTTAGTTCTGGGACTAGTCTAGTAGCATACCTTTGGACTTTTTCCAGCTTCGTCTTGTGCTTGACAAGGTACGGGCTCCATGCTGGGGCCGCATACTCCAGGATTGGTCTTACATATGTGGTGTACAAGATTCTGAATGATTCCTTACACAGGTTCCTGAACGCCATTCTGATGTTAGCCAGCCTCGCATATGCCGCAGACGTTATTCTCTTTATGTGGGCTTCAGGAGACAGGTTTGGTGTGATATCAACTCCTAGATCTTTCTCTCTGTCTGTTTCATTAAGTACTTCATCTCCTATTCTGTATCCTGTGCCTGGCCTCCTGTTTCCACTGCCTAGTTTCATTACTTTGCATTTACTCTTGTTGAACTTCAACAGCCATTTGTTGGACCATTCACTCAGTCTATCCAGGTCATCTTGTAGCCTCCTACTATCATCCTCTGTTTCAATCCTCCTCATAATTTTTGCATCGTCGGCAAACATTGAGAGGAACGAATCTATACCCTCTGGGAGATCATTTACATATACCAGAAACAGTATAGGTCCAAGGACTGACCCCTGCGGGACTCCACTTGTGACGTCTCGCCAATCTGAGGCCTCACCCCTCACACAGACTCGTTGTCTCCTGTTGCTTAGGTATTCCTCTATCCACCGGAGTACCTTCCCTCTCACTCCAGCCTGCATCTCCAACTTTCGCACTAGCCTCTTGTGTGGTACTGTATCAAAGGCTTTCTGACAATCCAAAAATATGCAGTCTGCCCACCCTTCTCTTTCTTGCCTTATTTTTGTTGCCTGGTCGTAGAATTCAAGTAACCCTGTGAGGCAGGACCTGCCATCCCTGAACCCATGTTGATGCTGTGTTACAAAGTTCCTTCGCTCCAGATGCTCCACTAGTTTTTTTCGCACAATCTTCTCCATCAGCTTGCATGGTATGCAGGTTAGGGACACTGGCCTGTAGTTCAGTGCCTCCTGTCTATCCCCTTTCTTGTATATCGGGACTACGTTAGCTGCTTTCCAAATATCTGGCAGTTCCCCTGTTGCCAGTGATTTGTTATACACTATGGAGAGTGGTAGGCTCAGTTCTCTTGCTCCTTCCTTTAGAACCCAAGGGGAGATTCCATCTGGGCCTATAGCCTTCGTCACGTCCAACTCTAGTAAACACTTCCTTACTTCCCCACTGGTAATCTCAAACTCTTCCAGTGGTTCCTGGTTAGCTATTCCCTCACTTACCTCTGGAATTTCTCCTTGTTCTAAGGTGAAGACCTCCTGGAATTTCTTATTCAATTCTTCACACACTTCCTTGTCATTTGTAGTGAATCCTTCCGCCCCTATCCTTAATCTCATAACCTGTTCCTTGTGTGTGTGTGTGTGTGTGTGTGTGTGTGTGTGTGTGTGTGTGTGTGTGTGTGTGTGTGTGTGTGTGTGTGTGTGTGTGTGTGTGTGTGTACTCACCTAATTGTACTCACCTAATTGTGCTTGCGGGGGTTGAGCTTTGGCTCTTTGGTCCCGCCTCTCAACTGTCAATCAACTGGTGTACAGATTCCTGAGCCTACTGGGCTCTATCATATCTACATTTGAAACTGTGTATGGAGTCAGCCTTCACCACATCACTTCCTAGTGCATTCCATTTATTTACTACTCTGACACTGAAAAAATTCTTTCTAACGTCTCTGTGGCTCATCTGGGTACTAAGTTTCCACCTGTGTCCCCTTGTTCGTGTCCCACCCGTGCTGAAGAGTTTGTCTTTGTCCACCCTGTCAATTCCCCTGAGAATTTTGTAGGTGGTTATCATGTCTCCCCTTACTCTTCTGTTTTCCAGGGATGTGAGGTTTAGCTCCTTTAGCCTTTCCTCGTAGCTCAATCCTCTCAGTTCCGGGACGAGCCTGGTGGCATACCGCTGAATCTTCTCTAACTTTGTCTTGTGTTTAACTAGGTATGAACTCCAGGCTGGAGCTGCATACTCCAGGATTGGTCTTACATAAGTGGTATACAGGGTTCTGAAAGATTCCTTACACAAGTTTCTGAAGGCAGTTCTTATGTTGGCCAGTCTAGCATATGCCGCTGATGATATTCTTTTGATGTGGGCCTCTGGGGACAGGTTCGGTGTGATATCAACCCCCAGATCCTTCTCTCTATTTGACTCTTGCAGGATTTCCCCTCACAGATGGTACCTTGTGTTCAGCTTCGTGCTCCCTTCGCATAATTTCATCACCTTACACTTTCCCGAGTTGAACTTTAGCAGCCATTTTCTAGACCATTCCTCCAGTTTATCCAGATCATCCTGTAGTCTCTGTCTATCTTCATCCGTCTTGATTCTTCTCATAATTTTTGCATCATCAGCAAACATCGAGAGGAATGAGTCTTATTATATTACTGTGGGTTGGTTGGTGTTGTCGTCGTTGATCCTTCTCTATGGACAACCCAACCCACAACTCGGTAGAGTGCTTATACTAGGAGATCACCCTTGGCGCTTCTGGCTCTTGGAGAGGGGCTCAACGTCACACGTTTAGGGGATGCGGCTCCAACACTTAGCCTCGTCGTCACGTGCACACACCCACTCGAGCCGCTGTGACTCCCCACTCTCTCCTTATGAGATATGATCTCCTCAATCCCCTATGACTTACTAGTATTACCTCCTACCCTGTCCACAGCAGTGGTTCCTGGTTCTTTTTCTCTCTCTCTCTCCTTCTTTACTACCTCCTGGGAAGCCTCACTAGGACAAGGGCAAACACCGGCAAATTGGAATACATTTACTGGACAAAGCACATACACGATACATACACACATATAATAATAATGAATCCTATACTCTATACTATTACAATCAGGTTGCTCTCCAACACAACCAGAACTCTACCATCAGCTTATCAAGTGGTATCCTATCTCCTGGTTCACCACCTGATACTATCAACCTCCTCAAGTTGATCAAGTCTACATACACTGTTGCATCATCCGCAAGAGAATATATATATGTATCTATAAATGTGTACCAAGAAAATCAGCATTTGAATGCAATAACATATCAGTATAAATGTTCATTGATACACAACAATGATCAATCGATCACTCTATCAGTCCTAGAACGCATACGTCTGTAGGTAATCCAGCCTACGACTGTAACTCTAAACTTCAGTGTAAAACACTCCTTGACATCAGAATACCAACAATCACTCACCTCTCACTGCGTCTTGCACGCTACTGACAACTAAACACTATCAACTCCCTACAAGTAATCCACCAGAACTTCCCTTTCCACCTCTGGAAGTTCACTACCCTAATATCCTTAGGTTCTTCCGGGCTTCACTACCAGGATCCTCTGCAGCTCCTCCAGGCTGCTATCATGAAGTTTCCTTGAGCAACTACGGTGCTTCACTCTTCTGCTAGGGTCCTCCACAGCTCTCTTGGCTGCTACACCATGAAGTTTCCTCGAGCAACTATGGTGCTTCTCCACCTCTACAGAAGCATGTGACACTCCTCTTCACTGCTTCTCCTCACAGCTCGAGGTTCTCTGCTTCACTACCTTGGAGTCTCATCAATTACCTCATCTAGGCTGGCTTCGAAGTTCTCAGCAACTTCTTCCCCAAAGACAAACCTGCAACCCATCGACACTCCAATAAAATGTTCCCCTTTAACACATAAACAAAAATAACCACACAATATGCTTGCCTCAAACCTCTATATGTTCTCTACATACAGTGAGAGTGGACTCCCCCGTTTTGGGCGGGTCCATACTCCACCTCGCCCGGCGGCGGTCCTCACTCGCTGGGAGGGTCTTCCTCCGTCAGGAGCCGGGCTCCCTCAGTCGCCCGACAGCGCTCAGAGTGGATGGACGTCGCTCCGTGTTCCTCCCTCTCCACTCTCTTATTTCAGGCCTTCTGCCTTATTAAAACATGTCTAACTTATAAATAAACATCGCTACTGTCGCTGGGCACACAACCAACTACAAGCAATCACTATGAACTGGCGTATATCGTGCTTACCACAGATCATCTGGTCGAGGGCGCTTCTTCCTCTGACGAGGCCTGGTCAGGGCGCTCCACGGCCCACAATAATACCTCCGGGCGGCTTAATATTCACTAATTATCGCCCACGACTTGAGACCACACGTCCCCAGCTCGATTCCACAGCTGGTACGTCTGCACACTTCTCTTCTCTTCGAGATATATCACTAGGGGTTCCCTTCTGGCGGGAGCTCAAACGGAGCGCGGCTTCCCCCTGCGATGTCTGGCACTCAAGTGAGGTCAAAGCCCCTCCAGAAGCGAGCCTCACGCCTCCAGCAAAATGTCCACATCTCCTCGCCAGTCATTTATCTGTTTTCTTCTTCATTGCCCATAATCTCAAACTGTTATACATATCCAAGCAACTATTTTACATATGCGTTATCACCTCAATATTTGCTAGACCTTCTAATCAGGTCAGGCTTGATGAATAACTCTCAAGGAGGGAGACTCGTTTCTCCTGCAGGCTGAGATCATAATAGTCTATACCCTCGGGAAGATCGTTCACATATATTAGAAACAGGATGGGTCCAAGTACTGAGCCCTGTGGGACTCCGCTGGTGACATCTCGCCGCTCTGATGTCTCCCCCCTCACCGTTACTCGCTGTTTCCTGTTGCTTAAGTACTCCCTTATCCACTGGAGCACCTTCCCTTATACTCCTGCCTGTTGCTCCAACTTTTTTAACAGCCTTTTATGGGGTACTGTGTCAAAGGCTTTTTGGCAATCCAGGAAAATGCAGTCGGCCCACCCTTCTCTTTCCTGCCTAATTTTCGTTGCCTGGTCATAAAATTCTATTAAACCTGTGAGGCACGATTTACCTCTCTGAACCCATGTTGGTGGTGCGTTACAAAGTTATTTCCCTCCAGATGCTCTACGAGCCTTTTCCTCACAATCTTCTCCGTCACCTTGAATGGTATACAAGTTAAGGAAACTGGCCTGTAATTCAGTGCCTCTTGCCTGTCACCCTTTTTGTATATTGGGACCACGTTAGCTGTCTTCCAACTTTCTGGTAAGTCTCCTGTTTCCAGTGACCTGTTATACACCATAGAGAGTGGCACACATAGTGCTTCTGCACCTTCCTTTAGTATCCATGGTGAGATTCTATCAGGCCCAACAGCCTTTGTCACATCCAGCTCCAGCAGACACCTTTTGACCTCATCACTGGTGAGGTCAAATTCCTCCAAGGTTGCTTGGTTTGCCGCCTCCTCATTTAGTGCAGGGTCTTCTCCTTGTTCTATTGTGAAGACCTCCTGGAATCTCTTGTTGAGTTCTTCACACACCTCCTTGTCATTCTCTGTGTATCTGTTCTCCCCTTTCCGCAGCTTCATCATTTGTTCCTTCACTGCTGTTTTCCTCCTAATGTGGCTGTGGAGCAGCTTTGGTTGGGTCTTGGCTTTACTCGCGATGTCATTTTCAAACTGTCTCTCTGCTTCCCTCCTCACTCTGATGTACTCATTTCTGGCCCTCTGGTATCTCTCCCTGCTCTCTGGTGTTCTGTTATTTCTGTAGTTCCTCTATGTTCTTTTACTCAGTTGTTTCGCTACCTTACATTCCTGGTTGAACCATGGGTTTTTCTGTTGTTTTTCGTTTTTCTCCTTTTGGACGGGGATGTGTGTGTGTGTGTGTGTGTGTGTGTGCGTGCGTGCGTGCGTGTGTGTGTGTGTGTGTGTGTGTGTGTGTGTGTGTGTGTGTGTGTGTGTGTGTGTGTGTGTGTGTGTGTATGTGTGTGTGTGTGTGTGTGTGTGTGTGTGTGTGTGTGTGTGTGTGTGTGTGTGTGTGTGCGTGCGTGCGTGCGTGCCCGTGCGTGCGTGCGAGCGTGTGTGTGTGTGTGTGTGTGTGTGTGTGTGTGTGTGTGTGTGTACTCACCTAGTTGTGCTTGCGGGGGTTGAGCTCTGGCTCTTTGGTCCCGCCCCTCAACTGTCAATCAACAGGTGTACAGGTTCCTGAGCCTATTGGGCTCTATCATATCTACACTTGAAACTGTGTATGGAGTCAGCCTTCACCACATCACTTCCTAGTGCATTCCATTTGTCAACCACTCTGACACTAAAGAAGTTCTTTCTAATATCTCTATCCTAAGAAGATGCTTAGGTGCAATTCACGAAGGTCCACTTAGGAAGAAATTTGTTGGTTCACCTGCGTGCCGATAAAGGTCACTACTGTGTTTCGTTTGGCCAATCAGAGAGCAGCAACATTCTTCATATTGAAGATTTAGTGCTGGCTTATCGAAGCTCTACTGCCTCCTATTTACGTCGAATTTTCTTATAAAATTAGTATATTTCGAAGTAAAACAATGTTTCTTCAACTTCTACAGCCAGCACCGACATTATAGTAAACAAATATGTTACATTTGTTGTTTACCTACGTAATTCTAAGAGATACTGTGTAGCTGTCCTTGTTGCTCGGAAGATGCGCTGACAATTATTGTATATATTTACTGAATTTACCCAAGGGCCACTAACTATCTAGTGACCTCGACGAGGACAGAAAGCCGGCGGCTTGTTAAAGGGCCCGTCAATTGCCTTAATGATATTTTTTAGCTGGAATTTGGCATTTACGGCTTCAGCGGGTAGCCGGTTCCATGGGTTTGTAGCCCTCTTGGTGGAAAAAAAACATCTGTTTTCAGTCCTACTTGAGAGAACATACTCTCCAACACTTTATCTGTGATTGCCCTGTTATCAGTGACTTCATACCAAATGGTATAGGGTACTTTGAGCTCTGCAATTACTTCATACACTCAGGAATATTGGAAGATATTCTTGTGCTGCACCCAAATTTTTCCAGTGGAGGCTAATAGATCAGCCTTAAGTATTTTGTTCTCTCCTGATTCCATGTATGAGTGGCCATCCTGTGAGGTGGGGATGTTGAATGAGCGTGTAGCTGGTTTTTGATCTACACTGTGTGGTTCTTCATACAGAATAGGGAAGCAGCACATTGCTGTGTATACCTTAACATGTTAAAAAATACATTGTTTGAGAGGAGTCTTGTAGAAACTGGTAAGAGTAATGATAATATAATGTTTCCATGATACAGTGCTTACCTCTTGTGAAAATCGTGAAGAGTTGTTTAGTCAGAGTTAATTTGTTTTTTGTATTGAGGTTGGTATTTTCTACCTTGATTCCATGTACGTCTAACCATCCTGTGAGATGGGAGTTTAGATAAACTTATAGCTAGTTTTTTTTATCTACACTGTGTAATATTCCACATAGAATAGGGTAGCAGCACATTGCTGTGTATACCTAATCTTTTTAATAAAAAAAACAGTAATAAAGATTTTAAATTATAGTTTGTATTATTACAAATACAGTACTGTATTATTCTTATTAAATCATGTTAACCATGGATCATTAAGATCTCATGTTGATATGTAATAGTCATATTTTTTTTGAACTGCTAATCGATGCTAATCATTTTTGAATCAGTCATGTGTGTGTGTGTGTGTGTGTGTGTGTGAACTCACCTATTTGTACTCACCTATTTGTGCTTGCGGGGGTTGAGCTTTGGCTCTTTGGTCCCGCCTCTCAACTGTCAATCAACTGGTGTACAGATTCCTAAGCCTACTGGGCTCTATCATATCTACATTTAAAACTGTGTATGGAGTCAGCCTCCACCACATCACTGCCTAATGCATTCCATCCGTTAACTACTCTGACACTGAAAAAGTTCCTTCTAACGTCTCTGTGGCTCATGTGAGTACTCAGTTTCCACCTGTGTCCCCTTGTTCGCGTCCCACCAGTGTTGAATAGTTTATCCTTGTTTACCCTGTCGATTCCTCTGAGGATTTTGTAGGTTGTGATCATGTCTCCCCTTACTCTTCTGTCTTCCCGTGTCGTAAGGTGCATTTCCCGCAGCCTTTCCTCGTAACTCATGCCTCTTAGTTCTGGGACTAGTCTAGTGGCATACCTTTGGACTTTTTCCAGCTTCGTCTTGTGCTTGACAAGGTACGGGCTCCATGCTGGGGCCGCATACTCCAGGATTGGTCTTACATATGTGGTGTACAAGATTCTGAATGATTCCTTACACAGGTTCCTGAACGCTGTTCTGATGTTAGCCAGCCTCGCATATGCCGCAGACGTTATTCTTTTTATGTGGGCTTCAGGAGACAGGTTTGGTGTGATATCAACTCCTAGATCTTTCTCTCTGTTCGTTTCATTAAGTACTTCATCTCCTATTCTGTATCCTGTGTTTGGCCTCCTATTTCCACCACCTAGTTTCATTACTTTGCATTTACTCGGGTTGAACTTCAACAGCCATTTGTTGGACCATTCACTCAGTCTGTCTAGGTCATCTTGTAGCCTCCTACTATCGTCCTCAGTTTCAATCCTCCTCATAATTTTTGCATCATCGGCAAACATTGAGAGAAACGATTCTATACCCTCTGGAAGATCATTTACATATATCAGAAACAGTATAGGTCCAAGGACTGACCCCTGCGGTACTCCACTCGTAACGTCTCGCCAATCTGAGACCTCACCCCTCACACTGACTCGTTGTCTCCTGTTACTTAGGTATTCCTGTATCCAACGGAGTACCTTCCCTTTCACTCCCGCCTGCATCTCCAGTTTTTTCACTAGCCTCTTGTGTGGCACTGTGTCAAAGGCTTTCTGACAATCCAAAAATATGCAGTCTGCCCACCCTTCTCTTTCTTGCCTTATTTTTGTTGCCTGGTCGTAGAATTCAAGTAACCCTGTGAGGCAGGACCTGCCATCCCTGAATCCATGTTGATGCTGTGTTACAAAGTTCTTTCGCTCCAGATGTTCCACTAGCTTTCTTCGCACAATCTTCTCCATCAACTTGCATGGTATGCAGGTTAGGGACACTGGTCTGTAATTCAGTGCCTCCTGTCTATCCCCTTTCTTGTATATCGGGACTACGTTAGCTGCTTTCCAAATTTCTGGCAGTTCCCCTGTTGCCAGTGATTTGTTATACACCATGGAGAGCGGGAGGCACAGTTCTTCTGCTCCTTCCTTTAGTATCCAAGGGGAGATTCCATCTGGACCTATAGCCTTTGTCACATCCAATTCTAGTAAACACTTCCTTACTTCCCCGCTGGTAATCTCAAACTCTTCCAGTGGTTCCTGGTTAGCTATTCCCTCTCTTATCTCTGGGATTTCTCCTTACTCCAAGGTGAAGACCTCCTGGAATTTCTTATTCAGTTCCTCACACACTTCCTTGTCGTTTGTAGTGAATCCTTCTGCCCCTAACCTTAATTTCATAACCTGTTCCTTTACTGTTGTTTTTCTCCTGATGTGGCTATGCAGCAATTTAGGCTGAGTCTTTGCCTTGCTTGCGATGTCATTTTCGTATTGTCTTTCTGCCTCTCTTCTCATCCTAACATATTCATTCTTGACATTCTGGTACCTTTCTCTGCTCTCCAGTGTCCTGTTATTCCTATAGTTTCTCCATGCCCATTTACTTTGCTGCTTAGCTAGCCTACATC
>NC_091156.1:32089880-32284880 GCF_040958095.1 Procambarus clarkii | reverse complement strand
TGTGTGTGGACAAAAGTAGTAGTCAGTAACAGTTGATTGATTTGCAGTTGAAAGGCTGGCCAAAAGAGCAGAGCTCAACCTTCGCAAGCATAACTTGGTGAATACACACGCACATTGGTGTGGGTGTCATACCAATTCATAGAGCCCTGTGGGACTCCGCTGGTGACTTCACTAGTGGAATCCCACAAGATTCTGTAGTCACACCTATCGTATTTCTGATATACATAAATAATTTTCCGGAGGGTATAGACTCATTCCTCTCAATATTTGCTGATGATGCAAAAATTATGAGAAGGCTTTGGACAGAGGAGGACATCGTGATACTTCAAGAAGACCTGGACAAACTGAAGGAATGGTTCAACAAATGGTTGTTAGAGTTTAACCCGAGCAAATGTAATGTAATGAGGATAGGTGTAGGGAGAATGAGGCCAGATGCAGGATACCATTTGGAGATGAAATTCTTCTTGAATCAGAGAGAAAGACCTGGGGGTTGATATCTCGCAAGACCTGTCCCCCGATGCCTATATCAAGAGGATAACATTATCGACATTTGCCAGGTTGGCCAACATAGAAATGGCCTTTGGAAACTTGTTTAAGGAATTATTCTGAACTTTGTATACACAAGAACATAAGAATAAAGATAACTGCAGAAGGCTAATTGGCCCATATGAGGCCGCTCCTATTAAAAACCACCCAATCCAACTCTTTTGCTTGTCCAACGCACGTTGGAAACAATCAAAGGACCTCATCTCCACCATGTTATGTGGTAATTGATTCCACAAATCAACAACCCTGTTACTGAACCAGTATTTACACAGGTCATTCCTAAATCTACACATATCCAATTTATACCCGTTATTTTGTGTTCTGTCTTGTATTGATACTTTTAATACCCTAATAATATCCCATTTGTTATGCCTATTAATCCACTTGTAAACCTCTATCATGTCACCCCTAACTCTTCGCCTCTCTAGAGAATGTAATTTAATCTTTGTCAATATTTCTTCATATAACAGGTTTCTAATTTGAGGGATTAACTTTTCCATCCTACGCAGGATGCATTCTAATGAATTTATACTCATTCTATAGTATGACGACCAAAACTGAACTGCATAATCTAAATGGGGCCTAACCAGAGCAAGATATAGCTAAAGAACAACACCAGGTATCTTGTTACTAACGCTTCGATTAATAAATCCCAGTGTCCTATTTGCCTTATTACGATCATTTATGCATTGATTTTTTTTATTTTAAATTCATACTAATCATAATTCTTTGATCCGTTTCGCAATCCGACTTCGCAATCTCAACACCATCTAGCTCGTATCTTGAAACTCTATCATCATTACCTAGCCTCAAAACCTTACATTTGTCAGCATTAAACCTGCATCTGCCAATCTTTTGACTATATCAAAACCCAATTTAGATCTTCTTGAAGTGATAGGGAGTCTTTTTCCGTGTTTATTTGCCTCACGATTTTTGTATCATCGGCTAATTAGCAAATATTGCTGCTCAAATCTGAATCTAAATCATATATATATTTTGTGAATAACAGAGGTCCCAGGACAGAGCCTTAAGGCACTCGACTTACAACATTTTCCCAGACAGACTAAACCTCATTTATACTAACTCTTTGTTTCCTTTGGTACAGCCATGCCCTAATCCAACTTAATATAACACCTTCAATACCATGCGCCCCTATCTTTTTAATCAGTCTTTCATGTAGCACTGTATCAAAAGGTTTGCTAAAGTCAAGTTACACAACATCACAAACCATACCTCTATCAACTGCCTCAACTATGCTGGAGTAAAGTGATAGCAAATTTGTTAAACATGAACGGCCATTTGTAAACCCATGTTGTGAATCATTTATTAATTTATATTTTTGAAGATGAAGACGAATGGTATTTGCAATTACCGATTCAAGTAACTTTACCACAATAGACGTTAACTAATAGGCCGATAGTTTGACGAAAATCTCCTTTCCTTTCTTGAAAATTGGAACCATATTAGCATCCTTCCACGACTCTGGCACTCTGCCTGACTTTAAGGATTTATTAAATAAGGTAGACAATGGCTCGCCAAGCTCCTCTTTGCATTCCTTAAGCGCACTGGCAAACATTTCGTCTGGCCCTAGGGATTTGGTTGGCTTGAGTTTCACTATTTGTTTAATCATATTCTCCTTGGTAACTGCTAAACTAGTCAACCTGTCCTCTTCCCCATCCACATAGACTTGTTCGGCTGAAGGCATAATGTTCAGTTCCTCTTTAGTAAATACAGAGATAAACCATTTATTAAAAATACGACTCATCTCTTCGTCGTTATCTGTTATCTGGCCTGTCCCAGTTTTTAATGGATCTATCCTTTCCCTATTTTTTTTTTTTATATAACTGAAAAAAAAACTTTTGAATTTGTCTTTGCTTGTTCTGCTATGCAAACTTCATGGTTTCATTTTGCCCTCCTTATCTCTTTTTTAACATTTCTCACCAGTTGTACGAATTCTTGTTCTAAACTTACTTCCCCATTCTTTATCATTTTGTACCACGCTCTCTTTCTACTTATAAGCTTCTTCAGATCCTTTGTTATCCATTTCGGGTCATTAGTACTCGATCTGTTGAATCTGTATGGTATACTACGTTCCTGTGTTTTACTTAGAATATTTTTAAATGTTATATTTTGAATCCACATCGAAATCCCTTTTTACATCACCCATCGCTGGGTTCACGTCTTGCTCCAAGACCGGCTCACCCCCATGCCCAAGACTTTCCAATCTATTTCACCCAAAAAATTTCTTAGGCTATTAAAATCAGCTTTTCGAAAATCTGTCACTTTAACAGAATTTTCCCCTACAAATCTATTCCATTCTATACTAAATTGGATTTCTGTGTAATCACTGTTCCCTAGCTCACTTCCTATTTCGATGTCATTAATTTGTGTTTCCCTGTTAGTTAATACTAAGTCTAAAATATTATTTTCTCGCATTGGTTCCTTAATGTATTGCACAAGAAAGCAATCGTTAGTTAACTCTAGAAAATCACCGGCTTCATTATTACCTATTCTGTTAAACCAGTTTATTACACTAAAATTAAAATCACTGATGACAAAAATACTGTTAGACCTAGATGCTCTAGATATTTCATCCCATAGATGATTTGCTTCCATTCTGTCTATGTTTGGTGGCATGTATATAACTCTTATTATAAGATTATTTGCTTTTTCGTTTGATTCTAGCCAAATAGTTTCTTTGTGTGGCTCAGTTTTAATTCCCTCCTTGAAACTATATTTCATATTTTCAATATTTTAAATTTAGCCATGTATGGCTACTCCCCCTCCTCGTCTAATATATCTATCTGTGGGAAATAGTTTAAATCCATTTATTTGATATTCAGCTAATAGTTCTCTATTTTCTATATTCATCCATGTTTCGGTAAATGCAATAATATCTATTTTTTCTCTGCAGACAGGAGCATTTAAATCGTTTATTTTGTTTCTTAGACTTCTACTGTTAGTGTAATATACCCTAAGTGTATTGATATTTTGAGGCCCTTCTCCTTCCCTGTTCATATTGCCATTCGCCCCCCCCCCCCCCCCCCACCACACCACAAACACATACTTTTATTACCTCCTTTCTCAATATAAATTCCCATACCCATATTTACTAACAGTTTAAACCCAATGAAATCCCTCCAACCACACGCTCCAACGAGTTGGCAACAGTAACACCCCCAGCCCAGGATAAATAAGTCTATCATTTACTGGGCAATAACCCCAGCCCTGGTAGCATATTTCGTATGTCAGACCAATCCTGTAATATGCAGCTCCAGCAGGTAGTCCATATCGAGTCAAGGATAAGAGTAAATTGGAGAAGGTTCAGATTTTTGCCACCAGACTAGAGCCCGAACTAAGGGGCATGAGCTATGAGGAAAGACTACGGAAATTAAACCTCACGTCGCTAGAAGACAGAAGAGTTTAGGGGACATGATCACCACATACAAGATTCTCAAAGGAATTATTTGGGTAGACAAAGAAAGTTTATTTACCACAAGGGTAGGGAACACGCACACGCAGTAGGGAAAACTGGTGGAAATTGAGTACCGAAATGAGCCATAGAGACATAAGAGAGAATTTGTTTAGTGTCAGAGTAGTTGACAAATGGGATGCATTAGGAAGTGATGTGATAGAGGCAGACTCCATACACAGTTTCAAGTGTAGATATGATACAGCCTAATAGGCTCAGCAACCTGTACACCAGTTGATTGACGGTTGAGAAGCGGGACCAAAGAGCCAAAGATCAACCCCAGCAAGCACAACTAGGTGAGTATACAAGAGTGAAGAATAACAACATTTATCCCAAACAAAGTAAGGTATAGCGACCTTCTCCTGGGTAGTAACTGATCTTTTACAACGAGCATGGTAGAGTTGCCCAGTATTGTAACACTAATATGTTCCCTCCAGCTATGATACCGATACTAACCCTCGACTCTCTCTTCTTCCCCTCCCCCTACCAATCCCCCGCTCACAATGCCCCTACCGCCTCCCCCTTCACCATACCCCGTCCACTCATCATACTCTTCCCCTTTCCCCCTCCACTCACCTCACTCCTCTTCCTTTCCCCTCATCATACCCCTCCTCCCTCACCATACACCTCCCCCTACCCCCTAACCATACCCCTCCCCTTACCCATCGCCCTCACCGTACCCCTCCCCCTACCCATCTCGGTCACCATACCCTCCCTCTCCTCCCCATCCCCCTCCCCCTGCCCATCCCCCTCCCCTACCCATCCCCCTCCCCTACCAATCCCCTCCTTATTATATACCTCCCCCTACCCATCACCCTCTCCATTCCCTTCCCTCTACCCATCCCCGCTCACCATACCCCTCCCCCTACCCATTCCCCTATCCAAACCCCAACCTCTACCCAATCTCCCCCCTCACCATACCCCTCCCCTACTCATCCCCCAACCATACCCTCCCCCTACCCATTTTCCTCACTATACCCTCCCCCTCCCCATCCCCCCTCACAATACCCCACCCCCTTTTCCATTGCCCTCTACCATACCCCACCCATACCACAACCCCCGGCCATCTCCACCACCATACCCTACCCCTCCATCATCACACCCCATATCCTATCCAACCCCCTCACCATACCCCGTACCCCATCCATCACCCCTCACCATACCCCACCTCCTCATGATACCTAACACCCTTCTCATACGCCCTATCCATACCCCCCTTCCATGTCCCCCCCCACTCTACCTCCCCTCACCCTCTCTTACGCCACCCTCCCCCCCCCCCGGTCCATCCCCTCCCCCTTCCAGACCTACGCAGTGCTGTGTGTGACGTCACAGTACCAGGTGTACCAGGAGGGCCGGGGTACCGCCCGTGATGAGAGCGACGGCTGGGTACGTACCGGGTGATGAGAGCGACGGCTGGGTACGTACTGAGTGATGAGAGCGACGGCTGGGTACGTACTGAGTGATGAGAGCGACGGCTGGGTACGTACTGAGTGATGAGAGCGACGGCTGGGTACGTACCGGGTGATAAGAGTGATGGCTGGGTACGTACCAGGTGATGAGAGTGATGGTTGGGTACGTACCGGATGATGAGAGTGACGGCTGGGTACGTACCGGATGATGAGAGTGACGGCTGGGTACGTACCGGGTGATGAGAGTGACGGCTTGGTACGTACCGGGTGATGAGAGTGACGGCTGGGTACGTACCAGGTGATGAGAGCAATGGCTGGGTACGTACCAGGTGATGAGAGCAATGGCTGGGTACGTACCGGGTGATGAGAGTGACGGCTGGGTACGTACCAGGTGATGAGAGCAATGGCTGGGTACGTACCAGGTGATGAGAGCAATGGCTGGGTACGTACCGGGTGATGAGAGTGACGGCTGGGTACGTACCGGGTGATAAGAGTGACGGCTGGGTACGTACCGGGTGATGAGAGTGATGGCTGGGTACGTACCGGGTGATGAGAGTGATGGCTGGGTACGTACCGGGTGATGAGAGTGACGGCTGGGTACGTACCGGGTGATGAGAGTGACGGCTGGGTACGTACCAGGTGATGAGAGCAATGGCTGGGTACGTACCAGGTGATGAGAGCAATGGCTGGGTACGTACCGGGTGATGAGAGTGACGGCTGGGTACGTACCAGGTGACGAGAGCGACGGCTGGGTACGTACCAGGTGATAAGAGCAATGGCTGGGTACGTACCGGGTGATGAGAGTGACAGTTGGGTACGTACCAGGTGACGAGAGCGACGGCTGGGTACGTACCGGGTGATGATAGTGATGGCTTTGTACGTACCGGGTGATGAGAGTGACGGCTGGGTACGTACCAGGTGATGAGAGTGACGGCTGGGTACGTACCGGGTGATGAGAGTGATGGCTGGGTACGTACCGGGTGATGAGAGTGACGGCTGGGTACGTACCGGGTGATGAGAGTGATGGCTGGGTACGTACCGGGTGATGAGAGTGACGGCTGGGTACGTACCGGGTGATGAGAGCAATGGCTGGGTACGTACCAGGTGATGAGAGTGACGGCTGGGTACGTACCGGGTGATGAGAGTGATGGCTGGGTACGTACCGGGTGATGATAGTGATGGCTGGGTACGTACCGGGTGATGATAGTGATGGCTGGGTACGTACCAGGTGATGAGAGCAACGGCTGGGTACGTACCGGGTGATGAGAGCGACGGCAGGGCACGTACCAGGTGATGAGAGTGACGGCTGGGTACGTACCAGGTGATGAGAGTGATGGCTGGGTACGTACCGGGTGATGAGAGTGACGGCTGGGTACGTACCGGGTGATGAGTGATGGCTGGGTACGTACCGGGTGATGAGTGATTGCTGGGTACGTACCAGGTGATGAGAGTGATGGCTGGGTACGTAACAGGTGATGGGAGTGATGGCTGGGTACGTTCCAGGTGATGAGAGTGATGGCTGGGTACGTACCAGGTGATGAGAGTGATGGCCGAGTACGTACCGGGTGATGAGAGTGATGGCTGGGTACGTACCGGGTGATGAGAGTGACGGCTGGGTACGTACCGGGTGATGAGTGATGGCTGGGTACGTACCGGGTGATGAGTGATGGCTGGGTACGTACCGGGTGATGAGAGTGACGGCTGGGTACGTACCGGGTGATGAGAGTGACGGCTGGGTACGTACCGGGTGATGAGAGTGACGGCTGGGTACGTACCGGGTGATGAGAGTGACGGCTGGGTACGTACCGGGTGATGAGAGTGACGGCTGGGTACGTATCGGGTGATGAGAGTGACGGCTGGGTACGTACCGGGTGATGAGAGTGACGGCTGGGTACGTACCGGGTGATGATAGTGATGGCTGGGTACGTACCGGGTGATGATAGTGATGGCTGGGTACGTACCGGGTGATGAGAGTGATGGCTGGGTACGTACCAGGTGATGAGAGTGACGGCTGGGTACGTACCGGGTGATGAGAGTGATGGCTGGGTACGTACCGGGTGATGAGAGTGACGGCAGGGTACGTACCGGGTGATGAGAGTGACGGCTGGGTACGTACCGGGTGATGAGAGTGACGGCTGGGTACGTACCGGGTGATGAGAGTGACGGCTGGGTACGTACCGGGTGATGAGAGTGACGGCTGGGTACGTACCGGGTGATGAGAGTGACGGCTGGGTACGTACCGGGTGATGAGAGTGACGGCTGGGTACGTACCGGGTGATGAGAGTGACGGCTGGGTACGTACCGGGTGATGATAGTGATGGCTGGGTACGTACCGGGTGATGATAGTGATGGCTGGGTACGTACCGGGTGATGAGAGTGATGGCTGGGTACGTACCAGGTGATGAGAGTGACGGCTGGGTACGTACCGGGTGATGAGAGTGATGGCTGGGTACGTACCGGGTGATGAGAGTGACGGCAGGGTACGTACCGGATGATGAGAGTGATGGCTGGGTACGTACCGGATGATGAGAGTGACGGCTGGGTACGTACCGGGTGATGAGAGTGATGGCTGGGTACGTACCGGGTGATGAGAGTGATGGCTGGGTACGTACCGGATGATGAGAGTGATGGCTGGGTACGTACCGGATGATGAGAGTGACGGCTGGGTACGTACCGGATGATGAAAGTGATGGCTGGGTACGTACCGGATGATGAGTGATGGCTGGGTACGTACCGGATGATGAGAGTGACGGCTGGGTACGTACCGGATGATGAGAGTGATGGCTGGGTACGTACCGGATGATGAGAGTGATGGCTGGGTACGTACCGGATGATGAGAGTGACGGCTGGGTACGTACCGGATGATGAGAGTGATGGCTGGGTACGTACCGGATGATGAGAGTGATGGCTGGGTACGTACCGGATGATGAGAGTGATGGCTGGGTACGTACCGGATGATGAGAGTGATGGCTGGGTACGTACCGGATGATGAGAGCGACGGCTGGGTACGTACCGGGTGATGAGTGATGGCTGGGTACGTACCGGGTGATGAGTGATGGCTGGGTACGTACCGGGTGATGAGAGTGACGGCTGGGTACGTACCGGATGATGAGAGTGATGGCTGGGTACGTACCGGATGATGAGAGTGATGGCTGGGTACGTACCGGATGATGAGAGTGACGGCTGGGTACGTACCGGATGATGAGAGTGATGGCTGGGTACGTACCGGGTGATAAGTGACGGCTGGGTACGTACCGGATGATGAGAGTGATGGCTGGGTACGTACCGGGTGATGAGTGACGGCTGGGTACGTACCAGTAGTGGGAAACAAGACTGTGCGAAGCCGTTTTGCTTTTCCCAGCGGCTTCGCGTAGCATCTGGAGGGTTTCGAATTTTTTGTATTATTTCTCAACTTCTTTCTTCCATCATGTATAATTTTATACAGTGTGAATATAAAGGTTTCCCTCGTAGTCCCTGAAAATTTCGTTCAAGGGAATTAAAAGGCCGGACCCTGTCTCGTGTGTTTTACGTTACCCTGTTGACCCTACACAGACATCGCTAATGGTCAATCACGTCAGTCAATCTTCATCTTCCCTGAATAAGAACGTTTTCTGTTATGGAGTACTTATTACCATTTTCAATATTTAAGTCACAGGTGGATTAAAAGGCAGCCTTCTCTCAAGCCTAATGTACAATGACGTCATCCATAATCTTCCCATAATAAGCTCGTTTTCCTTAATGACCTATTTCCATATTGTTTACCATTTTCTAGCTAAGATTGTATATTGAACATAAGAAATAAGTTCAGTCCTGTTATCGAACCAGTATTTACCCAGGTTTTTTTCCTACCTCTAAATTTATCCAGTTTATACCAATTATTTCGTGTTCTGTCCCCTTGTTAATACGAGATTAATAGCCTGTTAATATCCTCTTTTGTTATGTCCAATCATCCACTTGCACGCCTCTATTATGTCACCCCCTAATTCTTCGCCTTGCTAGAGAATGAAATTTAAGCTCTGACAATCTTTTCTTTGAGGATCGTTTATTGAGCATAGGAATGGTAGAAATCCACTATCCATTAAAAATAGCTATAACATTACTCAGACATTTTCATTTATTCCTCCCACACTGCTAATCCTGAAAACATGGAAGTCATTAATTAAGGAAAATTGGGTTACGGTAATTGTATAGATATAGTGAGACATATCCCTTTCTGAAAAATATGTTTTAAAATGTAGTTCAGATCCAGGTATATATGGTTAGAGTGAGGATGGTTCAGTTGAACTGATGTAGAGAAAATTCCCATTATTTACACATTTTCCATTAACCCCCACCCCCAAGGTAATAGAGGTTAGGTTGAGGATGGTTGTATTAATGTGAAAACAATACAAAAATAAACATGGCTAAGAATTTTATGCAATATTGAACCAAGATCCATGACGGTTGGGTTGATGCATAAACAATACTTTCGTTCTCCCAAAATACGATATATTCAAGTTAGGTAAAGGAGGTTAGGCGCAGGGTGGCTGAGTTAATGTGTAAAAACAAAACATTCACCCAACAATATAGCTACAATATTGAAAATAAATCCAAGATTGATAAGGAGGGGCAGTTAGGTTCATATCCAAAAACATCACTTTCTATGAATATGGATACAATGTTCAACAAAGATCCAAGCCGGTTGGGCACGGGCGTTTATGTTTATGTACGAAACCAACACTTTTCTGAGTATATGTCATATCAGAGGTTAGGTCCAAGGTGGTTGACTTGTGGTAATATGAGGGAAAATACCTAGCAACAACACACTTCAAATGTGAATAATAATAATATATTAACAAAATTAGATGTAATCCAATGTGAAATCGACGTTGGAAACAAACATTAACAGATTTAACAGCTAACTCACACTTTGTGTATGATGTGTGTACATAGGTACATTTAGTAGAATTTGTTTTTTTTTTGTTGGGATAATTTGGATGCATTTAACTAATGTTGTGTTAGGATAGGTTAGGTTAGGTCTGGTTTGGAAGAATTGATAATAAGAAACACATCTGGATACTGGAAATAGCTCGATGGACTCAGCACTAGCTCTATGAAATGGTCTTGGGAACTTGGTATGTTATGTCAAGACAGGTTGTCGGATATTGGAAATATACATTGCATTTAGATGGAATAGGTGAAAACTTGCTGTAAAATGACCTATGACTGTGCTATGATACAAAACATTTTGGTTATATTTGGTGGAAACTGGCTCAAATAAGGTAAAATTTAGGTGGGACTCGATTAATTAAACCAACTTTTATTCAAATCTAGCTTTGGATATGCTAAGTCAGGTTAGGTAAGGTTGTGTAGGGGTAGGTTGGGATAGGTGAAAATGTGAGTAAAAAGTCGCATGGGCTGTGCTGTGTTACAAAACATTTGGGTATATATGATGTAAATTGACTTAAATTAGGTTGAATTTAGGTGGCGCAGCATAAATTTCGCCAACTTTTATTAAAATCTAGCTTTGGATATGCTAGGTCATGTTAGGTAAGGTTGTATAGGGTAGGTTGGAATAGGTGTAAACTTTGGTAAAAAATAGGCTTTGTCTGTGCTATGATACAAAACATAATGGTATATTTGGTGGAAATCTGCTTAAATTAGATTGAATTTAGGAGAGATAGCATAAATTTCCCCAACTTTTATTTAAATCTAGTGTTGGATATGCTTGGTCGGTTAGGTGAGGTTGTGTAGGGTAGTGTATATAATATCTTAGGGGTAATGAACTAGCTAGTTCATAAATTGTGTAAATATACCTATTTGAGGGTTCCAGCTATAGCTAACTCATGTAATGTATTGGCAGAAGTGACATAGGCTTTGTATGTGAGGACATGGGATACTTATATTTAGTTTAGCTTTTGCTAAGTGGAATTTGGTTCAATTTATTTAGAATAAGTACAATTTTTATTAGATTTAGATGAATTTAGGTTTTTTAGGAAGCATTTTTGATAAGATATAGTAAATTTGCTTAAATTATCATAGAAATTACTGAATTCACCTAACCCCACCTGCTCCTACATAACTATGTATAGAATCGATAAGTCTGTTGGATAGTTTACCTAAATAAATATGGGTGGCATGATTGGAGAGTTTATAACAAGGAGGGGGAGGTATTAATAAGGTATTAAACACAATCGACATATGCCAGGTGAATAGTTTAGTACTATTAATGTTGAAACATTTATGGAAAATGTATGGTGTTTTTGTGTATATTGTGCTCATATAATGTCAGACGTATCATTCTTATATGCGAAACATCGAAGTCACCTGTCATCGAAGAGAAGAGAAACGCCTTGGCAGCCTACAAAGCCTGCCTAAGTCAACGCAACTTACAGATCCTTCAGGCCGTCCACTGCAAAGTGCAGCAGAGCGCCAGGCGATGTGCCAACAACTATTGGCTCCAGCTCTGCTCCCAGATACAGACTACAGCAGATACAGGCAATGTAAGGGTAATGTATGACGGCATCAAGCAGACCCTCGGCCCAATCCAGAGGAAGACCGCTCCTCTGAAATCTGCCACTGGCGAGGTGATTCAGGACCAGACACTGCAGCTGAAGCGCTGGGTCAAGCACTACTCTGGCCTATACGCCAGGGACAATGTGGTCACCGAAGATGTCCTGAGCGCCATTGAGTGTCTGCCTGTGTTAAATTAATGGAGCTCGACAGCGAACCGACCCTGGAAGAACTCAGCGATGCCCTAGTACTCCCTTGCTTCTGTTAAAGCTCCTGGCAAAGATGGCATTCCTGCTGAGACCTTGAAGTGCTGCAGAGGTAGCCTGCTCATGGAGCTGCATGAAATTCTCTGCCTCTGCTGGGAAGAAGGAGAGGTGCCACACGACATGAGGGATGGCAACATCGTCACGCTGTATAAGAATAAAGGTGACAGGGGCGACTGCAACAACTACCGTGGAATCTCCCTCCTCAGTATTGTCGGAAAGCTGTTTGCTCGAGTCGCATTGAAGAGGCTCCAAGTACTTGCAGAAAGAGTCTATCCAGAGTCACAATGCGGATTCAGAGCTGACAGGTCACCATCGACATGGTCTTTTCCCTCAGACAACTGCAGGAGAAATGCAGGGAACAAAAGCAGCCACTCTTCGTAGCCTTCATAAGGGGGCATCTGACCGGAACTATGAGAGTTGTTGTAGGGTATTCATAATTTATTATCCTGATACATGTGAAAGGTGCTGCACCTAGGCCAAGTTTCAGCATCTCAGCCTAAATAGAGAAGGAGAAAAAAAAAAAAAAATTTCAACAATGTTCAATTGCTTTCACAGCCCACAATTGTGAACCAAAATCATTTCTACAACACTCAGCTATGACCTTACTATATAATAAAGATTATGTTGTTTGATCTTTATCCCAGATGTATTTAGTGCAATAATACAATTTTTAAAAGTTTCCCAAAAACGTATGCAACAAAATGAAGTGTATCATTATTTATAAAATCAATAAATCTACGTAGATAAGAAAAACAACAACCGTTTTTAGAGGCGTAAACTCTACATATAATGTGCAAGTTTCATGTAAATTGAATAATAAATAAAGGCTGTGAAGGCAGATCTAGTTGTAAAAGTTGGAGTTGCGTAGCGCGCTGCGACAAGTTACTCTACTCGCGGTCACTCGTGACAATGCGTGATTTACGCATTGCGGCCAGCTCGTACCTTCTATGGAGAGCTCGCATGCATCTAGCTTTCAATGCTTTTCTCTTGTTCGTTTGGTAAGTCATATTGCAGTACAGATAGCAAAAATAGCATGAGTTCTGGGAGATATTGTGAGAGCGCGTCAGCGATACATCCACTCCCTAAGAGACACACACAGTGACTGAGGGGCTGAGCCACATACCCCACCCTCTCTCACACGAGACTGTTGCCAATGAGTGAGTTTATATTCATTTTATGCATAACATGTTATTTTCAACGCTATTACGAAATATTACACTTCTACAACGTAAGATACAATACTCCGCGGTGCACCCACGCCGCGAGGACCAGATTCACGAAAGTTGCAGCGGGAAATTTGACTCTAATTACGTTATTTTTCAAGAAAACATAAAACGGTTTGCACCACAGTGTTGCCAGAACGTTGTAGTATTTTTCGTAATTTTCGTAAATATTCCATTTTTCTTCGGATTTTCGGCAGTTGGCCCCTAAATCTGATGAAGGCCTTCGACCTCGTCAGCAGGGATTGCCTGTTCAAGATCATCCCCAAGATCGGATGCCCACCCAGGCTCCTCAGCATCATCAGATCTTTCCATGAGAACATGAGGGGCACTGTGGTCTTTGATGGCCTAACATCAGACGCCTTTGACAGCGGAAGTGGAAAGCAGGGCTGCATACTGGCTCCAACCCTATTCGGGATTTTCTTCGCAGTTATGCTGCGGCATGCCTTCGGATCTGTCACGGAAGGCATTTACCTCCGGAACTTGTTGGATGGAAAGCTCTTTAACCTCGCCAGGCTGAGAGCCAAGACGAAGGTTCGGCTGAGGTGTCTGCGCGACTTTCTTTTTGCCGACGACGCAGCAGTCACTGCCCACTCAGCCGAAGACCTCCAACGGCTCATAACCCGCTTCAGCGCGGCCTCTTAGGCTTTCGGACTCACCATCAGTCTGAAGAAAATACAAGTCATGGGACAAGGAGTGGACTCCCTACCTGACATCAGCATCTCCGATTCCAAACTGGAAGTCGTTCACGACTTCGTGTACCTGGGTTCCACAATTTCTGACTCCCTCTCTCTTGATATAGAGCTAAACAAACGCATCGGTAAGGCATCTACTACCATGTCCAGACTGACAAAGAGAGTGTGGGCCAACAATAGGCTAACTGAGTATACTAAGATTCAGGTTTACAGAGCCTGTGTCCTGAGCACTCTCCTTTATGGCAGTGAGTCTTGGACACTCCGCGCCCGTCAGGAAAGACAGTTGAATGCCTACCACATGCACTGCCTTCGACACATTTTGGACATCACCTGGCAGGAAAAGGTGACAAACAACAACGTCTTGGGGAGAGCAAGAATCACCAGCATGTACACAATGCTGAAACAGAGACGAATGCGCTGACTCGGTCACGTTGTGCGAAAGGGCGACGGCAGGATCTCCAAGGATCTCCTGTACGGAGAGCTGATGCAGGGAAATCGTCCAACAGGCAAGCCCCAGCTACGGTACCATGACGTATGCAAGAGGGACCTGAAAGCCATGGACGTCGATCTTGCTATATGGGAGACACTGGCTGCAGACCGTTCAGCCTGGAGGCAGTCTGCTCAAAGAGGTCTCTCCAAGTTCGAAAAGTCACTTGCCAAGGAATCGGAGGCAAAGAGACAGAGAAGGAAAGCCGGTAGCCAGGAAGGCAGACCAGAATCGGACTTCATTTGTGCTCGGTGTGGGATGGACTGCCACTCTCGGATTGTCCTCATCAGTCACACCAGACGCTGCACCAGGATTGGCAACTAGGGCGCAACTCCAAAATCTCCCGAGACTGAAGGATGCCTACTACTATGATGTAACTGCATTGCGTGAATTGTGTATTTGTGCTAGTTGTGTATTTTAAGTATTTGGAATAGGTACGTATTGTATGTATTTGTGCTGAATATGTATTTGATTACATTTATGCAAGTTATGTAATATTTATGAAAGATGTGTTATAATTGTGCAAGTTGTGCATTATTTGCGCATGTTGTGTAATTATATATGGAAGAATTGTGTATTTACACCTTTCTGTATTGATTGTCATTGTGCAAGTTATGTGGCTAACACTTTCATGGACAAAAATATTGCAAGTTTGCTTGCATTAATTGTGCAAACATGTGTATTAATTGTCCATATTTCATAATCACTTATTCTGCGAATAGTGTATTAAAGTTGTGTTTTTAATTTGCTTAAGTGGAACTGGAGTAACTGTATTTTAGTGTGCAAATTGTGTATATGTGTAAGTTCTGTATATGTAATCTGAAAAAAATAGATCTTCATGTGCAAGTGTGAAAGTGTATTTTGGTTTATGAGACAATGTGTGGGTAATTTGTGAAAATTATGTTTGTGAAATTGTGTAATTTTATTGAAAGCGCATTTTGATTGTCTAAATGTATAAGAAATTTGCTATATTTGTGCAAATACCATACTTTGTGTAAATGATATACTCTGAGTGAACATGCAATATTTGTGTATATGGTATATTTTGGGTGCAACTGATATATTTTGCATGTAAATGGCATATTTTATCTATAAATGGCATATTTTGCGTGTGAATAGCATATTTTGTGTGTAAAATATACTTTTTGTGTGTAAATATATATTTGTGTGAATGTTTTATGCATAAATGTCATATCTGGTGTGAAATGTTGTATTTTCTGTGTAAATGGAATTTTGTGCTTAAATGCTATAATGAGTGTAAATGTGTAAGTACTTTATATTGTGTTTTTTTATTTTGTGTATTTTTAGTGAAAGTACAAGTGTTGCATTTTGTGTGAATGATGTAAAATTAAAATATTTTAGTGCACCTTATCACAATCTTAGCTTTTTATTAATTAATAACTAGCTGTACCCGCCACGCATTGCTGTGGCTCAGTCTGGTTAAATGGAAAAGAGAGAAAAGAGAAAAAGCACGTTTCCAACGTGTTTAATTTCACAATGCTTGTTGGAATACAATATTTTTTCTTGTTCCACTGTCTGTGAAGATATAGAGATTGTCTGGTGGCCGACACTAGAACACATAATATATAATTGTTCATGTGAGAAGCAATCCGTGTCTAGATCTATACCGCACAATTTTAAAGATTGGCCCTGGGCTTTGTTGATGGTGATTGCAAACGCCAATCGAACTGGGAATTACAATCTCTTAAATTGAAATGGCAAATCCGCTGGAATCGTAGGAATGTGATGAATGAGGATATATTCATCTTTGAAAGATCCATTGAAGATTGTTGCATCCACGACGTTTCTGAATCATTTTTTACTGCAAGCCACGTGCCGTTGCTAAGCTTTAGCTGGTTGATATTTCGTAACATGATATTTGGCACTGCGATTTTTAATTGCAGTTCGTGCGGTGGTGGTATCCCTCAAAGATCGAGTGATTTAAAAAATTCTGTTGGATAATTAACAGCATCATCAGCTTCCACCACTGTGTCGAAGGACATGTATGTGACTGCCACGTTTCTGTTCCCAATTTCCAGAAATTTATGTGAAAATATCTCAGCTGAAGAGACGTTTTGTAGTTGGACATGCATATTTGTAGTAAATTTTGACATCTTTACGTGGCGCCACAAAGTACAGTTTTTCAGGCAAGCATTTATTTCGTTCGGTGATGTCGATCGAGGAATGACAAGTAATGTTTGCATGAAATCTCCTGCAAACAATAATAATGCAATCCCAAATGTGCTAATGTTTCCACACAAATCTTGCAATGATCGATCAAGAGCCCTGAGCAATTTTTTGTGGGCCATTGTGCATTCATCCCAAACAATAAGTTTACATTTCTGCAATACTTTTCCCATGCCGGATGCGTTGGAAATGTTGCACCTGAGAGTTTCAATGAATTGCATGTTCAATGGCAATTACAAAGCCGAAGTAACAGTTCTTCCACCTGGTAACAATGTTGCAGCTATTCCGGACGATGCAAGAGCTAAGGTTATGCCGTTTTGGGATCAAAATGCTGGGAAAATCAATCTAATTAAAAAGATTTTACATTTCCTCCTGACGCATCTTAGAAGAGTTCTCCAAACCCGTTATTGACAGTTTGAATTATTTGATCGTCAATGCCGTTTCGCTCAAGCGTTAGCTTAAAAATATTTGATTGCACATACGACAAAAGATCTCCCGTGTTGTAATTTTGTTCACGACACAATTCTACATCGAACGAAGCAGCAGCAGATCGATTCGGTGATGGCATTCCCAACTGATTGAGAATTTTGTTCGCAATTTCTAAGCACGAATATTCAATCATTATTAACGCTTCGTTGTAGATTTCTGCTGTGAAATTCCTGTTCATATTTGAATTTTCCTTGTGTGTTCGACGGACAATATATTCAGCCATGTGCGATTTGTGTTTCTCCCATACTCTGTTGGAGATGGAGAGCCGGTGGTCAATATGATTGCAAACAATGCACGAATTTGATTTGGTTGTGACGTGTTTGACGCGTCATTAATGCATACATCCCAGTGTCGGTCGTTCTCCAATAAATTCAGAGCTTGACATGCACTATGGAAAGTGGCATGTGTTACGCCGTTCACAAATCTCAATTGCTGGAAAGACGATTGACCGGGGACATTTACCAACACCTTGTGAAGAAAGAAGCATTTATCTTGATGGGAAAAACACGGTGTACAGTCTGCCTATCGTAGTTTGTTTGAATATGCCAGGTTGTCCATCGACTCGCTCTCCTCGTTTTCGTCGTTCACATGATTTTTTACTGGCATTCCATGTGTAATACGTAGGCACTTCCGAATACAGCGTTGTTTTTGCAAACGCGTCATTTTGACATAACGTGAAGAAGACAGTTAACGTTGTAGCCGGTGGAGTCATAGCTGTTTGTTGCACATTTGCAGCTGTGAAATAAACGTGTTGTCCATTTTCTTGTTTTCAAAACAAAAGTAAAAAATACTAAAAAAATATTTCAATTCAAACGCCGATCAATTGACTTAGCTCAATTTCAACACCAATTGCACTGAAAAATAAGAAGACCAGTTAAAAAAAAACGGAATGTAAAAAATAATAAAAGAAACAAATAAGCTATACCCAGGAAATAAATTCTATAGTAAAAACACAACTCAACTCCTACGCAATATCACACAAAATAATTAAATCAAAAGGAAAATAAATCAAAATCTATGAAAATTCAATATATCAATGCAATCGAAAACATTGAAATTGAATCGTAACATATCTTGTATATCGTATGTTGCTCTTAGGTGCAACAGATGGCGCTGTTTTTCAAAAAAATGCATGTTTTTACCTTTCACAGTTGTGGCATCTAAATAGTATGTTATATCAAAACACACACGTATTCGAAAGGAATATCGTGTCAAAATTTCAAATCAATCAATGAAGAATTTTCAGAGATTACAGCGTGTGTTGCTCATACATCCTACAGATGGCGTTGTTTTCCAAAAAAGCATGGTTTTTCCTGTCACAGGTGAAGCATGTATATAGTAGTTACATAAAAAGACTCGCCTATTCGAATGCAATCTTGTGACAAGATTTCAAAGCGATCGGTAAAGAGGTTTCGAGGATTTCCCTGACTTGAAAAACAAGCGAAAAATACAGATTTTCAAAAAAAGCATGTTTATTCCGTCACAGACGTGACACCTATATAGTATGTATATAAAAACCCGCTCGGAGGCGAAGGGAACGTTTTGTGAAAAATTCATGGCAATCGGTGAAGGACTTTCGGAGATTAGCGATTTTGAACAAACGAACATTTCCAATTTTATTTATATACTAGCAGTACCCGGCCACGCGTTGCTGGGGCTCAGCACAGCCATGCGTGGCTGTGCTGAGCCACAGCAACCTTCCCTGTTCCCCAGTCCTCCCCACCATTCTCTCCTCACCCGTCTCCTCAGCCTCCCGACCATTCCCCACTTCACCGTCCCTAGTCTTCCCCATCATTCCCTTCTCGGGGTTGCTCCTGAGCTACCGTGCAGTGAGGACGTGTCGCCTGCTGCTCCGGTGGTTTGAGTCGGTTCTCACTACGTGTAGAGAGCCATGGGGAAGGCTCAGCGCAAGAGGGAATGGAAGCAGCTTTCGGACGAGGAAGGACGGGGGACCGATGTGCAGCAGGCCCCAAAGAAAACTGCTATCGAGGCTTTACCACTTGCTTCTACCAGCAAGTCAGCGGACGTAATGGACCTAGAGAGGACAGCGTCAGTCACACACCAGCCAGTGTCAGTCAATGCTTCTCTGTCCGCAACGCTGCCGCGGGACGGCAGTATGAGTCAGGAGAGGACACCACCGGTTTCACGCCAGCCAATGTCGGCCATTGTTCCTCTCTCCACAGCCCAGCCGCAGGACAGCAGTATGGGACAGGGGAGGACACCACCAGTCTCACACCAGACATCGCCAGCCTCTGCACTTCTTCCGAAATTCAAGATCATGCAGACCGACCACTTTCCTAAAGCATATGGAGTAGTAACGGCGATGGAAAAAGAACAACCAGAGCTCAAACTTTCCATTACAGTCAACCTGAAGGGAGAAATAATACTGACACCTCAAGACCAACAGACTGCACATTACTTAGAGAAGGTAAGAGTCCTGCAGGGGAAACCTGTGTGCTTGGTAAAGCTGGACCCTTCAGAACGACGCACACGAGTCGTGCTTTTGGGATACCCAATCGACTTTCCCCTGGATCCAGTGCTAGAACACAAGCAAGTCCTGAGTGCGGAACGTTGCCACACAAAAGTAGACAAGGCAGCGACGCGTCAGGTTCTGGTGACCGTCATGGGACATGTGCCGGAAACTTTCGGTCTTGGAAATTGGGGGACATACCGACAGAGGCCATACGTCCCGGAACCGCTACGCTGCTTCAGGTGTCAAAAATACGGCCACCATCAGTCACGCTGCACAGGACAGGAGAGGTGCGGAGTGTGCAGCCTGAGACATCCCACCAAAGACTGTATTGCCAAGCACAAGGCAAACCAGACCACAACAGCCAAATGTCCAAATTGTGGAGGCAAACATCATGCCTGGAGCACAACCTGCTCTGCACGGAAACAAAAAGTGCAGTCAGCTCAGGCCAGGGTCAACACACTGACCAGCGGTACATCCACCAACACCACCGTCTGGAACACTCGTGCACAGCCACAACAGCCACCCGCTCTCACAGAGCAAAATTTCCCGAATCTGTCAATTCCGAATCAGACATTACACGAAAGTGTTGCAGAAGTCCAGCAAGTGCAAATGAGCAGAAAACACTTACTTTCGGAATCTACTCACCAGCTATACAGTTTTACCGAGGTCCAGCTGCAAACCATCGTGAAGATCATGGCAGAGACCATTATCAATTGCCTACAGATGACGCAGTACGCCTCACAACAACAGACTCAAGACATCACTTGTGTGATAATGGACAAGATCGTGCAGCAGACCACAGTTACACGAGAAATAGACAGTCTCCGACAGGATGGAGCACAAGAGGACAAACAACGCAACTTGGACATACTGACTACCGACAACAGTCGGCTAGTCAAGACACCGGAACATCGACATTCACAAACGCAACTGCAAGACGCAGTGACCACCCACGATCAACAGAATCTTCCAACACAGGAGACAGACACCAACAGCCAATGCAGTCTGATCTGCAGCAACGCCAACAAAGACGTATTGAACAGCAGAGATGCGCAGGTTCCGCCAACACAAGAAACGGCCGCGAGCAATCAATGCAGTCCGACTTGCAGCAATACCAACAACAAAGTGATGGACCACAGTTCTGCACAGATTCCAACAATGCCGGGGTTGACCACGGACAATCAATGCAGTCCGACCTGCAGCACTTCCAACAACATAGCGATGGACCACAGTTATGCACAGATTCCAACAACGTCGGGGATGACCACGAACTATCAATGCAGTCCGATTTGCAGCGACACGACTTGCGAGGCGGAGAATATACAGGTCGATTCCGAGGAGGGGTTCTAGTAGAACAAGCAACACCAACCGAACCCGTCGTCTGGCCATTACGAATTCTGCAGTGGAACATACAAGGTCTTGGAAATAAAAAACACACACTTCAGGAGGCTGCAATCAGCACGAAAGCAGATATAATCGTTTTGGAAGAAACTCTTTTCCCAGCCACGAAATCCTTCAGGTTAGCTGGATATCAGCACTATGTTCTCCCGTATGAGCAGGGGAGACTAAGAGGATTAATGACCCTAGTCAGAAACACCATACCCAGCAAGAAAATAGACTCGGTTTCATGTGGGGATGGAGTAGAGGTATTAGCAGTTACAGTGAATATGGCTAATTTTGAGCTCCTCATATACAACGTCTACAAGCCCCCTAGACGTAAACTAGAAGCAGAGGCAGTGCTTGCCTTGGCCACACAGGAAAATTTAATTCTTGCTGGAGATTTTAATGCTCATCATCCAGAGTTAGGTGCAACTGGGCCAGCCAATGCAGATGGGCGCCATTTAGCTGCAGCTCTGCGAGAAGTACCTGAAATTACACTTCTCAACACTGGGGAACCCACTCACATTCTAGGAGGTTCCCTTGATCTTACATTCATCTCCACAGCACTCCAGCAACAGGCGAAGTGGGAAGTAGACCCGGTGATCACTAGTGACCACTATGCTACTGTCACGACACTAAACCTGGCACGACCTCCTACACCTCCTGCGCAGCCTCGGTGGAATTTAGGGAAGGCCAATTGGAATGTATACCAGGAAGAACTTGAAAAATGGTATGCAACGTACACGCCACCTGAGGATTTGAACATACACGAGACCAATCTGCAGGAAGCCGTTGCAGCTGCTGCGAACAAAGCTATTCCAATCATTATCACAGGTAACACGAAACGTAAGAACTATTGGTTCTATAGTAATGACGTTAAAGAACAGAACCACAGAGTCAATATCTTCAGAAAACATCTAAAGAGAAACCCCACACCAGAAGGAAGAACTCTGCTACGAGCGGTGATATCTGAAGCAAGGCGAGTTTCTCGAGAAGTAAAGGAGGCAAGATGGTTTGAGTGGTGTCAAACTCTAAATGAACATAGTAGTCTTGGCAAGATATGGGGTCAGATTAAAACTATATCAGGTCGACCAGCCCGGCCACAGGCATGTATTCAACCATTGCAGGAGGCTGAGAGACTTGCTCTCCAATTTGCAGAAAGAACAGCTTCATATCAGCTTCCTGCAATGGTCCGAAGGCAGCAAGAACACTTAAAACAAGAGAGGATGACAGTCATTCATGAGGGCTTAGCTATAAATGACGAATGTGACTGTCCCTTCACCGAACAGGAACTAAGCAGAGCCAAAAAGGGTGGTAAGGACACTGCTCCAGGTGCTGATAACATTACATACTCAATGATCGCACATGCAGGTCCTGCTGGAGACCGAGGGATGTTGGACGTCATCAATGCGTCTTGGCAGCAAGGCAAACTACCGCCCTCTTCGAAGAAAGCAGACATCATACCGATTCCTAAGCCGAATGAACCTGGCAATTACAGACCCATTTCCTTAACATCATGCGTTAGTAAAACTGCAGAACGGATGGTCTTAAATAGGCTACTGTGGAAGACTGGAGACCTTCATAAACACATATTTGGCTTCACTAGAGGTGTAGGTACTGCCAACTGCATAGCAACATTACTAGGAACAGTTAACTCGGGTCCAGCTATAGTGGTCTTCCTTGATCTGGAAAAAGCATTTGAACTTGCAAGCCCGCCAGCAATACTACACACCTTAGTTCAAAAAGGTGTGAGGGGGAAAATGCTAGCATGGATTCAAGATTACCTAAGTCACAGGTATGCCAGAGTAAAGTTGCAAGGACAAGTGTCGGACTACCACTTGCACGAGAATGGGACTCCACAAGGTGGAGTCCTCAGTCCTAGTCTTTTTAACATCCTTATGGAAAACCTTGTTACCATGTCCTTTCCAGAAGGGGTTACATTGCTAAGCTATGCTGATGATCTAGCATTAGTCGTTACGGGTCCTTCACTTCTACATAAAGCTCAAGGTGCTTTAGATCAAGTGACATCTGAATGCAGTGTTTTAGGGCTAAAAATATCTGCACAGAAGTCTAAGGCGATGAGACTAGGTGGCAAGGCTCCAGACAGGCACCTACGCATTCAGGACATTAACCTTCAGTGGGTTACACAATATCGATATCTCGGAGTGTGGATTGATTTTAAGATGACATTCAATAAGCAAATTCAATATCTAAAGGAGAAAGCAAAGTCACGAATAAATATAATGAGAGCAATCACAGGGCCCCGTCTAGGAGCGGGACACAGAGTGTTGAGAATGTTTTACATACACGCCGTTCGTTCCCTGGTTGATAATGCAGCACCTGCCTTACTCACTCTTTCTCCTGGTCAGTGGGCAAACGTTGAGGTTCTTCAAAATGATGCATTGCGAGTCATAACAGGTGCTCCCAGATGGACTAAAATCCTGAACCTAAGACTAGAGACAAAGCTAACGTCGATTGAAATAAGGGTAAAGGGGATTGCTGCGTGCATGCTGACCAAGATATTGACTAGACCTAGAATCAGTTCACTTAAAGATATAATCACTGGAGCACTAACTCTGGACAGAAGGGCCTCCAATAGCAACAGGTGGACCCATTGTGCGATAAACGCCATCGATACGTTCGATATGGCAAACACAGTCACTGAGAGGGGTGTCGACGACATACATGCAGACTTTGTTATACAAGCCCCTTGGGAATCTCTGCCAGCAGACTTTCAGATTATGGCTCTTGACGGAAAGAAGAACCAGACACATCCTCATCTGCTATGTCACATTGCACAGATGCATATAGAAGCAAACATGGCATCCGACAGCTTCACTTACTTCACGGATGGGTCAGTAGACCAGCAGGGACAGGAAACCGGAGCTGCAGTTAAAGCAGGAAACTCTGTATATAGTTGGAGGCTCTCAAATGGGTGTTCGACTTTACAGACTGAGATGCTAGCCATTCAAAAGGCTTTGGAACATGCTCTTGCTGAACACCGCCAACATGTTCTCGTCCATACAGATTCGAGAACCGCCATTGAAACCTTGCAACAGGAACACATATGTGATAACATCCATCTGATCACCAATGTCTTATCATTCATGCACACACTCCACCGACAAGGCCGACGGGTGCTTATCAACTGGGTGCCAAGTCATGTGGGACTATTAGGTAATGACATTGCAGACGAAGCTGCAAAACTTGCTACTAAGAGGAGGAATGTAGACATTTACATACCACCGAGTCTCTCCCAGATGAAGAAAGTGATTCGAAACAGAGCAATGCGAAGGCTGTACAGTGACCACAACACAGCAGTTGCAACATCAGGTTCTGCGGGTTGGTAAAAGAATTCCACCAACTACGAACCACTTAGTTTGATGAAAGGGGGCAGTAGAACAACAGAAGTGCACTTACACATCGCATCAGGCTTGGATACCCATGTGCATGGGAAATAGGCTTACGGGTTCCGGAAGGTGAGAGGAAATGTCAACACTGTGGAGAAATGCCCGACAGACCACTGGAACATTATCTAACACAGTGCACAGTTACAAACCCGTTAAGATTTCACCTTCGATTCGACAGAGCAGAGGAAGTTGTTAAACACATATGGCAAAATCTTACTGAAGCGACCGTACGGGTCATACATACTCATCCTCCGCCCAGGTAAACCAGAAACGAGCATCACTTAGTGGGCCAGCCAGAGGCTTAGGGCCCGCGCAGGATTATCCCTGCTAAAAAGAAAAAAAAAAAAAAAAAAAAAAAAAAAATCCCTTTTCCACCATCCCCGCTCCCTTCTCACTATGCCCCACTCCCCTTTCCCTTTGTCCTCCCCACCATTCTCCATACCCCCATCCCATCGTCCCCACCATCCCAAACTCCTCCGTCACCTCGTTCTTCCCCAACACTACTCTTCCCTTGTCCCCTCGTCCTCCCCACAATCTCTCACTTCTGTCCCCTCATCATCCCCACCATTCCCCACTCCGTCGTCTGATGCCTTCCCATATGGTCTGAAGTTCCCATCAGAAAATTGAGAACATCAAGTTATATGATATTCCCCATCACTGAACTATAAGAAAAACAGTTAAAAAATTAAACAAAAATATGAAAAAAAAAACTAGACACGAAATGAATGGTATGGTAATCAACACTGCTCAATTTTAACGCAATTCCCACAAAATAATTAAATCAAAATGAAAATCAATCAAAATCTATGAAAATTCAATTTATTAATGCAATCAGAAACATTGAAATGGAATAGTAACATATTTCGTATAGCATGTGAGTTGCTCTTACATGCAAAAGATGGCGCTGTTTGTCAAGAAAAACATAGTTTTACCTGTCACAGGTAAAACTACGTCACAGGTGTGTCATCTATACATATATTTACGAAATGAATGGTATGGTAAACAACACAGCTCAGTTCCAACACAATGTCACACAAAATAATTCAATAAAAAAACAAATATATCGAAATCTATCAAAATTAAATTTATCAGTGAAATCGGAAACAGTGAAATGGAATTCGTGACATATTTAGTATAGCGTGAATATTGCTATTATGTGCAACAGATGGCGCTGTTTTTCAAAAACGCATGTTTTTACCTGTCATAAAGGGTGGCATCTATATAGTAGGTACATAAAAAGACGCGCCAATTCGAATGCAACTTTGTGTCAAAATTTCAAAGCAATCGGTAAAGAGGTTGCGAAGATTTCCCTCACATGAAAAACAATTTTTTCAGAAAAAGCATGTTTTTTTTACCGTCACAGACGTGATATCTATATAATATGTATATAAAAACCAGGCCGGATGGGAATGGAACATTCTGTGAAAATTTCAAAGCAATCGGTGAAGAATTTTCGGAGATTATCGATTTTGAACAAACGAAAATTTCCATTTTTATTTATATAGATTACTAATGTATTTATTTAAATGGGACATATTCACTCTGGTTAATCCATTTGAATAGCATGTACTCACCTATTTGTGCTTGCGGGGGTCAAGAATTGGCTCATTGGTCCCGCCTCTCATCTGTCAATCAACTGGTGTACAGATGCCTGAGCCTACTGGGCTCTATCGTATCTACATATGAAACTGTGTATTGAGTCAGCCTCCACCACATCACTGCCTAATGCATTCCATCCGTTAACTGCTCTGACACTGAAAAACTTCCTTCTAACGTCCTTTTGGCTCATGTGGGTACTCAGTTTCCACCTGTGTCCCCTTGTTCACGTACCACCAGTGTTGAACAGTTTATCCTTGTTTACCCGGTCGATTCCCCTGAGGATTTTGTAGGTTGTGATCATGTCTCCCCTTACTCTTCTGTCTTCCAGTGTCGTAAGGTGCATTTCCCGCAGCCTTTCCTCGTAACTCATGCCTCTTAGTTCTGGGACTAGTCTAGTATCATACCTTTGGACTTTTTTCCAGCTTCGTCTTATGCTTAACAAGGTACGTGTTGGAAATTTCCAACATAATACAACACTGTTGTATTATTATTAATTATTGCTAAATCTACTAATCACTGTAGTAACTAAAATTAACCAACCGTAGAGTTCACATGTATTAATAATTGTAACTATACAATAATACTAGAATTCTTACGTCACCAGACGCCAGTATTGTGTCAGATTCCACCATAATAAACACATCTATATCCAGTGTGTCAGAGAATTGAGTTTGATTCTCTAAAACCAACAGTGTTCTGTGTGATAATTATTTACAGATAACCTGACTCCCAAATAATGCCAAATAGAGCGTTTCTAGTTACAACTGTTATCTGGTAATAAATTTAACGTCACGCGTGAATGCCAGGGAGAGATTTACATTCATCTCCATTGCTCGTTTACCATCGTAAAACGAACAAATAATAATATTTAACTCCTCTGAATAATAAACCCGTCATTATCCAAGCATTTCAGTCGCAACTGCGAGAAATGATATTATTCGTAGTAAATAATTTGCGTAACAAATGCGAGACGCGGAGCGGGGCAGAGGAGACGCCATTACTGGAGAAGACGCCACCGAGAGCGTGTGGAAGAGGAAAGTCGCCACTGTGAGGTGTGAAGAATTGTTGCAGAATATAGCAACTTAGCTGGTGTCAGTGTCACAGGATACATCGTGTTGAATCGTCAACGAGAATTAACTTGGCGTTCAGCCAGGAACCTGTTAATTTGTTCCGTGTAGCTTAACGTGACCGGCCAGAGAAGCGCGTCAACATCTAGGCTAGGCTCGACGCCACGTGTTCGTTATTACGACGCCAGAACCTAGGACGCGAGCTTCGGCAAGCCTCAACTTACACAGTGCCCTATTAGCTAAGTACCTTTATTCCCTCTTGATGCATCATTATGGATAGGTTATAGCCGGGTAGCTTGCCATCACACCGAGCGACTAAAATAAAACACAGGTTATTATCTGTTTCCACTCTCCATTTTAATTTCTTGAACATAGATATTTAGCAGCCTAACATGTTGCTACTGAATATATCTTGATTTACAGCTTGTGTGTGAAGAATTCCCCGAGCTGTCATTTTCCGTGTTAATCATCTCCCAGTGTTCCATGATGAGTTCAGGAGATTCCGAGGATGATTCATGACCAATGTCTTGGGAAACGTCTTCAAGCTAAGACCCTTTCCGTATTCCATTAATTACATTATCTGTAGTGTATTATTACTACGGATCACTGTTTTCTGGATTAACACGTGTTTATTATAATCATTAATTTCTGATGTTCATAATCTATGTTCTTATTGGTGACTATTTTATTGATTCCATAATTGGTCATAGGATTAGTTTATTGCATAATGAACTGGTGCACGAACCACACTAGTTCCTAGACATATATGAAGTTCTAGTAATACCCCCCCCCCAATGTAGGTGTTTGAGGCTTTGATTCAGTTAAATTATATACAGCCCATTAATTATATAAGTGATTATATTCTCTAATATTTATCCATAGTTACTAGTTCCTCTAGGAATTTTCGAATGATCACATTTTATTAGTTTCCCTCTTTACTATAAAAGCGGGTGGTCCTTCGTAATTGAATTCATTACATTATTAATTAAATAAATAGAGTCAAGCCCCAAATGTCCCACATTATGGTCCTGATCGAACCGGATAAACATAAATTGTAACTATAAATACTAATTAGTAATAACTAATCCCTGTGTGATGTAGTCTTAGACTAACCATTTAATTAATTGTGTCTACCAACTGCGTAACATAGGTTAGCCTAAGTCACACCAATTCATTGCTACTTATACCTTATGTATAAGGTAGCACTCGTGGGACACAGTTAATTGCCCACAACACTTAGGCCTACACTTCATACTGAAGTAAGAATCTTTAGGTCACCAGGAGCAACAGCTCATAACATGTATATTAATCACTAACACTAATTATGTGTTAACTATTTGGGCTATACAAATATTTCAATATATGACTGTCAGCAGACTGTCCATTATAGCCTGAATCCATGTTATAATTACTGATTCACTCAAGTCAGTGGATCATTAACATTTTAGGATCCAGTATACTAATATAAATTACTGATCCCATACTAATTAATCATTACTAACCCTGATAACATTTTATTCCACAATTAGGAGTACATTCAGGAGTTAGATATTATTTACGGCAGTAGAATACTTGCCAAACAATTAATTCTCTTGTGTTCATTTAATTTCATATACACATAATTCTACCAGTGTATATATACTATATTAACTATAAAATCCAAAAAAAACAAAAATACAGCACAATTATTTGCACATTACTGCACCACAATTTAATCTTTGCCAACCTTTATTAGGTAGCAATTTAGGCTGTGATTGTGGTGAATTTGGCACAAGCATAGACTAAATAAATTTGTAGTTTCTTAAGTAGAAATGCTCACGACTAGGCTTGAGCTAGTTAGTGGCATATATATTATTCATTTTTGTGCTGACCCTATCAAAGGTGGGATTAACCATTTATTGTGTAATTATATTTTATTGCATATTTCTATGTATGTCTTTGAGTGTTACTGTAAGTCCACTACCCATCCGAGGCTGATTTAGAAGAGCTAAGCTGAGGAACACCTGTAGTGAGACCAAGGTACCACTCAAATCTTAGTTGCTTATTATTAGGTAGGTAGCTAACCTCTAAATGAGGTAAATTACAACCAGCCTCAAGAAATATCAGGCTGTCAATACTTATACCTGCTCTACATCAAGGAGCAGACTATAGCTATACCACTAGCTATATAAGCCCTATCAGGCTGTCAATAATTATACCTGCTCTACATCAAGGAGCAGACTATAGCTATACCACTAGCTACATAAGCCCTATCAGGCTGTCAATACTTATACCTGCTCTGCATCAAGGAGCAGACACCATAGCTATACAAGTAGCTATATAAGCCCTATCAGGCTCAATTTACCACAAGAATGAATCATGCACATTCTTTTCTCCTGCTACCCCGAGCTTGTCCACACACTGCCAGCATGTTTTGGTACCGGACTATATGCTCCACAACGACCCAGGGAACAGTAGCCTCATATTTTTTTTTATATTGCTTTTCTTTCATTCCCTGGAAGCGGGGAGTTCTGTAGCGAGTACAAACAATATACTCACTACAGCCTCTCATTTTCTTATTGGCTTAACTAATTAGCACTAATTACACAAGCTATAATCCTATCCCTATTTACAGGTAACATTCTTGCTATCCTGATGGAGGAAGCTGAGGTGTAGTCACCAAATATAAATAAGCGATATGCGAATAGCCGACAGTACAATTTCCACAGTGATTCAGATAACTCCAGTACAGACACTTCGGATTTACCTCGCCTCTTTAACCTCAAGAATGTAGCACTCGGCGTGTACAGTTCTAATCGACACCAAGATGCTATAAGCTTCGACACAGAGCAGACAGCAGACTACGACCGCATCAAGCTACAATGCTCTTGTTCCCCATCGAGATCAGACACTTACGATTCCCCATCGAGCCGCCACACTCTCCCACATACAGCTCCGAGATTCCGGCCTCACACAGCTCTGCTCTGCTCCAAGCTCCATCTGAACGTCTACGACAATGCCCACAACCGACTACTGTAATCAAGACTACTCAATAAATATGAAACTCTCTAAACACTGTGTATCTAATCTACTCAACAACGTAACATAATCGTACGTTACATAGGGATTCATATGGTATAAATTACATTTGTTTAATCGGGCTATGGTGAAAAAGCAGGTTATTCTCTATGCATGTCTTGGTTATGGATAATGTGTAGGTATGTATGTATTTATGTGTGTGACTGTTGGTTGAGAAACAATTTAGCTAATTTGCGTAACAAGATTAGGATTTTTGAGGTCTAGAAATTATTAACCTATGAATATAGTGGCTAGCATCCAGCTGAGTTGCTAGATGAATGAATTGCCGTGCGACATTCGGGCAGCTATTTGATGGATGTGAGAACAGTTGACTAACCTATGAACCGAGGTACCAATTCGCTGAGCTGCCAGATGTACGATTCTGCTTAAATTGCGGTACGACATTTGGGCGGCTTTGAAGTTAACACTGCATAATGAATGATTACAGTTGTAGATGACTAACATATGAATACAGGTATTAGAATGCTTAGTTGCTAGATGTATGCTAACCACCTGTGGAATATAGTGCACAATTTATCTACAGTGATAAATAATCGCTGTCTAGGAATTACCCGGATTTGATATGGCAGAGGAGTTGACATCCCTCGCAAATTACCAAGCACTGAGATTGCTATGACTGACATCTGAAATATCATGCTTTCCCCTCATTGTATTTTTGTTATGACTATAATGTAAACTTTTATTGACTATAAAAGTAATAGAAATTAATAAAATACATATTCTCACACCTGTGATGAGGATAGGTTAGGTTTGGGGATAGATAATCTAGCCATTTTTGAATAATCACATATAATATACTATATAAATAAGTAGGATGCCAAGGCCTCATTGTGCATCTTGTGACGTCAATCATAGTTGAAAAGTCAGGTCGCTGTAAGCCTGGCGAATATTTATGTCCTAATGAGAGACAATATCCCTTACTGGAACCGCTTTTGTGACGCCATGCGTTGCTAAGACAACGGTTAACACTATAGAAATAATTGCTTTATGTTTGTGATACCCTCCTTGGAACTGCCTTTGTCGTCAAGTGGGCTAAAAGGAATGCACCCAATTGGCGGATCAATCCACATTGGGGATGATGACGTTTCTATTGAGGTTTATGAAAACATCAGAATGACGGTAACTGCAGAAGGCCTATTTTAAACATACGAGCAGCTTCTACTCAATCTAGTTCATATATATATGTACACTGAATGAGTATTTTGATTGGATATATGACACAGTGAGGTGTTTTTTGAGCATTTATGAGATAAACATAGGATTAGCAGTGGAAGGAATAAATGAAAATGTCTGAGTAATGTTATAGCTTGTTTCTTTAAAAATTATATAATAACAAAAATAGTCAAGTGTAGCTGGAGACTCCAATAGGGTCTTCAGTAATGTGCCTATGCCCAATTTTTTACGTTACTTTAACGCTGTTACATGTGAGATGTATATTAGTTCTTGCTCTGTGTTGCTTCCCTTGTTTCATACGAATGTATAGTGGATTTCTACCATTCCTACGCTCAATAAACGTTCCGCGAAGAAAGATTGTCAAAGCTTAAATTACATTCTCTAGAAAAGCAAAGAATTAGGGGGTGACTTGATAGAGGTGTGCAAGTGGATGATTGGACATAACAAAGGGGGATACTAATAGGCTATTAATCTCATATTAACATGAAACAGAACACGAAACAATGGGTATAAACTGGATAAATTTAGAGGTAGGAAAAAGACCTGGGTAAATACTAATTCGATAACAGGATTGAACTTATTTCTTATGTTCAATATACAATCTTAGCTAGAAAATGATCTTAGAAAATGGTAAACAATATGGAAATACGTCATTAAGAAAAACGAGCTTATTATGGGAAGATTATGGATGACGTCATTGTACATTAGGCTTGAGAGAAGGCTGCCTTTTAATCCCCCTGTGACTTAAATATTGAAAATGGTAATAAGTACTCCATAACAGAAAACGTTCTTATTCAGGGAAGATGAAGATTGACTGACGTGATTGACCATTAGCGATGTCTGTGTAGGGTCAACAGGGTAACGTAAAACACACGAGACAGGGTCCTCCCTTTTAATTCCCTTGAACGAAATTTTCAGGGACTCAGAGGGAAACCTTTATATTCACACTGTATAAAATTATACATGATGGAAGAAAGAAGTTGAAAAATAATACAAAAAATTCGAAAACGCCCCCTGATGCTACGACGGTGCTCCCAAGAAAAAAAATTCATATCCCCTGATCCTACGCGAAGCCGCTGGAAAAAAATGGTTACTCCTTTAATGCTAAGCGAAGCCGATAGGAAAAGCAAAACGGCTTTGCACTGTCTCGTTTCCTACTTCTCTTACCGGGTGATGAGAGAGACAGCTGGGTATGTACCGGGTACCGCACTCAAGCTCTTTAACCCGATCTTAATTTGTGAATAATTTCCAAGTTGGTAATAATGTGATTGTAATGACTGGGAATTCATGGAGACCTGTTATTGCAACCCGGCAGCTTGCAATAGCCAATTACCAATACCAATATTGCTAACTAATTACCCAAGGAAGTGATCTTGAGGTTATCTTGAGATGATTTCGGGGCTTTAGTGTCCCCGCGGCCCGGTCCTCGACCAGGCCTCCACCCCCAGGAAGCAGCCCGTGACAGCTGACTAACTCCCAGGTACCTATTTACTGCTAGGTAACAGGGGCATTCAGAGTGAAAGAAACTTTGCCCATTTGTTTCTGCCTCGTGCGGGAATCGAACCCGCGCCACAGAATTACGAATCCTGCGCGCTATCCACCAGGCTACGAGGCCCCTTTTACAATTCGATGGATTCAATTCAATTACGATGGATACAATTCAGCAGCAGGCAACACTTGGGCAAGGCACGGCTGGGAGCCAATGGGGCACTGAGTACTCTAAATGCAGACAATGACTACAGGAGATAATCGGCACTAGAGTAAGCAACGAGACACCTCAATTGTAGAGAAGATCCCTAGCACGAGGCTATTGTAATCTTGCGCCACGTGTCGTCGACTTGCTCCACGTGTCGTCGTCTTGCGCCACGTGTCGTCGTCTTGCGCCACGTGTCGTCGTCTTGCGCCACGTGTCGTCGTCTTGCGCCACGTGTCGTCGTCTTGCGCCACGTGTCGTCGTCTTGCGCCACGTGGCGTCGTCTTGCGCCACGTGTCGTCGTCTTGGGCCACGTGTCGTCGTCTTGGGCCACGGGTCGTCGTCTTGCGCCACGTGTCGTCGTCTTGCGCCACGTGTCGTCGTCTTGCGCCACGTGTCGTTGTCTTGGGCCACGGGTCGTCGTCTTGGGCCACGGGTCGTCGTCTTGCGCCACGGGTCGTCGTCTTGCGCCACGGGTTGTCGTCTTGGGCCACGGGTCGTCGTCTTGGGCCACGGGTTGTCGTCTTGGGCCACGGGTTGTCGTCTTGGGCCACGGGTTGTCGTCTTGCGCCACGGATTGTCGTCTTGCGCCACGGGTCGTCGTCTTGCGCCATGGGTCGTCGTCTTGCGCCACGGGTCGTCGTCTTGCGCCATGGGTTGTCGTCTTGGGCCACGGGTCGTCGTCTTGCGCCATGGGTCGTCGTCTTGCGCCACGGGTCGTCGTCTTGCGCCACGGGTCGTCGTCTTGCGCCATGGGTCGTCGTCTTGCGCCACGGGTCGTCGTCTTGCGCCACGGGTCGTCGTCTTGCGCCATGGGTTGTCGTCTTGGGCCACGGGTTGTCGTCTTGCTCCACAGGTCGTCGTCTTGCGCCACGTGTCGTCGTCTTGCGCCACGTGTCGTCGTCTTGCGCCACGGATTGTCGTCTTGCGCCACGTGTCGTCGTCTTGCGCCACGTGTCGTCGTCTTGCGCCACGTGTCGTCGTCTTGCGCCACGTGGCGTCGTCTTGCGCTACGTGTCGTCGTCTTGCGCCACGTGTCGTCGTCTTGCGCCACGTGGCGTCGTCTTGCGCCACGTGTCGTCGTCTTGCGCCACGTGGCGTCGTCTTGCGCTACGTGTCGTCGTCTTGGGCCACGTGTCGTCGTCTTGGGCCACGGGTCGTCGTCTTGCGCCACGTGTCAATGTCTTGGGCCACGGGTCGTCGTCTTGGGCCACGGGTCGTCGTCTTGCGCCACGTGTCGTCGTCTTGCGCCACGGGTCGTCGTCTTGCGCCACGTGTCGTCGTCTTGCGCCACGTGTCAATGTCTTGGGCCACGGGTCGTCGTCTTGGGCCACGGATTGTCGTCTTGCGCCACGGGTCGTCGTCTTGCGCCATGGGTCGTCGTCTTGCGCCACGGGTCGTCGTCTTGCGCCATGGGTTGTCGTCTTGGGCCACGGGTCGTCGTCTTGCGCCATGGGTCGTCGTCTTGCGCCACGGGTCGTCGTCTTGCGCCACGGGTCGTCGTCTTGCGCCATGGGTCGTCGTCTTGCGCCACGGGTCGTCGTCTTGCGCCACGTGTCGTCGTCTTGCGCCACGTGTCAATGTCTTGGGCCACGGGTCGTCGTCTTGGGCCACGGGTCGTCGTCTTGCGCCACGTGTCGTCGTCTTGCGCCACGGGTTGTCGTCTTGGGCCACGGGTCGTCGTCTTGGGCCACGGGTTGTCGTCTTGGGCCACGGGTTGTCGTCTTGGGCCACGGGTTGTCGTCTTGCGCCACGGATTGTCGTCTTGCGCCACGGGTCGTCGTCTTGCGCCATGGGTCGTCGTCTTGCGCCACGGGTCGTCGTCTTGCGCCACGGGTCGTCGTCTTGCGCCATGGGTCGTCGTCTTGGGCCACGGGTCGTCGTCTTGCGCCATGGGTCGTCGTCTTGCGCCACGGGTCGTCGTCTTGCGCCACGGGTCGTCGTCTTGCGCCATGGGTCGTCGTCTTGCGCCACGGGTCGTCGTCTTGCGCCACGGGTCGTCGTCTTGCGCCACGGGTCGTCGTCTTGCGCCATGGGTTGTCGTCTTGCGCCACGGATTGTCGTCTTGCGCCACGGATTGTCGTCTTGCGCCACGGGTCGTCGTCTTGCGCCATGGGTCGTCGTCTTGGGCCACGGGTCGTCGTCTTGCGCCACGGTCGTCGTCTTGCGCCACGGGTCGTCGTCTTGCGCCATGGGTCGTCGTCTTGGGCCACGGGTCGTCGTCTTGCGCCACGGTCGTCGTCTTGCGCCACGGGTCGTCGTCTTGCGCCACGGGTCGTCGTCTTGCGCCACGGGTCGTCGTCTTGCGCCACGGTCGTCGTCTTGCGCCACGGGTCGTCGTCTTGTGCCACGGGTCGTCGTCTTGGGCCACGGGTCGTCGTCTTGGGCCACGGGTCGTCGTCTTGGGCCACGGGTCGTCGTCTTGGGCCACGGGTCGTCGTCTTGTGCCACGGGTCGTCGTCTTGGGCCACGGGTCGTCGTCTTGCGCCACGGGTCGTCGTCTTGGGCCACGGGTTGTCGTCTTGCGCCACGGGTCGTCGTCTTGCTCCACAGGTCGTCGTCTTGCGCCACGGGTCGTCGTCTTGCGCCACGGGTTGTCGTCTTGCGCCACGGGTCGTCGTCTTGGGCCACGGGTCGTCGTTTTGTCCAGAACGGCAAACGTTATAAGACGTATCAGGCTGAGGGTCTTGTGTTAGATGGAGGCTGTGAAGCAGCTCTACCCAGATCTGTAATGGAGACTTAAGTGATGCAAGAGTAGTAAGAGTACGTTACAGAGTAATATTACAGTAAGAGCAACATTACAGCAAGAGTACTGTAAGAGTACGTTACAGGAGAATAATTGTTGGGAGGGTATTAACTGATAGCATATGTAACAATATACTAGCTTATTACATAACTTTAACAGTATTATGCACTGGTTGTTTACGCTAATGCGAGAATCACTGCCAGAAACACTAAGCAAGCTCACGCAGCAGGAGGTAGGGCTTGGGTGCCTGAGAGTACTTCCTCTCTGGGCACATGTGATGACTCTCTAACACTGACAGAACCTTGTCGGAAATTTCAGACATTCCAAATACTAACCATTGACAAAATACGATAAAATATGTTGTGTCAAGATAATCTAACTAACCCTACTAATAGAAGCTCTAGAACGTGCTAGGGACGATTGCATCAGCCACTACATGTTCGCCGTGACCATTCCATCACCTAGCACTTAATAGAAACTCCTTCTTCAATCTTATTTCATTTGCGATTGCTATCTTAGATAGAGTTTAAGCAATGTTCATAGTATTCGAGAAGAATAAATCCACATATAAATTAGCATTTACCTCCTGCCATTCTTAAATTTGGACCGAAAAATAGTGGCGTAACTATCAGGTGATGAGAGGTGTACGCCGCGTCATGCAGCATATGTAGCTGAGCACCTGGTGTGAGGGGCGGATGCATTCCCGTGCTCTCAAGATAGACGCCATATTTGTGCTTATAACCGCAGAATTGTGTAAGGAGTTGCAAATTGAGCATCAAAGTCGTACCGTTGAACAGAGTACCACATTTCAAGTTATCGCAGTCTCCAAGCACTAGAGGACGTGTCCTGGTTGTATTACGTGTTTCTTTTGTTGTGAGCTCTTAACATTAGAATTCCAACTGGCTTAAGAGGCATGAAAAAAAAACAGTAAGCCTCTCTCAATTTCATTAGGTATCATTTCCTATGTTATAATGCTAATATAGTAGGCTGTTGCAGTTGGTATATTGTAGTTCCTCGGCAGATCTACGTTGGTGACGCACGAGAGTATTCTACCGATTTCATCACGTTAGAGTTCAGGGCTGGAGTGAGCCACCACTGACCACACGTGGTAACTCTCCACCACTGACCACACGTGGTAACTCTCCACCACTGACCACACGTGGTAACTCTCCACCACTGACCTTACATGGTAACTCTCCACCACTGACCACACGTGATGACTCTCCACCACTGACCACACGTGATGACTCTCCACCACTAACCACACGTGATGACTAACCAACACTGACCACACGTGATGACTCTCCATCACTGACCACACGTGATGACTCTCCAACACTGACCACACGTGCTAACTCTCCACCACTGACCACACGTGATGACTCTCCACCACTGACCACACGTGATGACTCTCCACCACTGACCACACGTGGTAACTCTCCACCACTGACCACACGTGATGACTCTCCACCACTGACCACACGTGATGACTCTCCACCACTGACCACACGTGGTAACTCTCCACCACTGACCACACGTGATGACTCTCCACCACTGACCACACGTGATGACTCTCCACCACTGACCACACGTGGTAACTCTCCACCACTGACCACACGTGGTAACTCTCCACCACTGACCTTACATGGTAACTCTCCACCACTGACCACACGTGATGACTCTCCACCACAGACCACACGTGATGACTCTCCACCACTAACCACACGTGATGACTAACCAACACTGACCACACGTGATGACTCTCCAACACTGACCACACGTGATGACTCTCCAACACTGACCACACGTGATGACTCTCCAACACTGACCACACGTGATGACTCTCCAACACTGACCACACGTGATGACTCTCCAACACTGACCACACGTGATGACTCTCCAACACTGACCACACATGATGACTCTCCAACACTGACCACACTTTTTTTTACATACGTAAATTCGAATAAATACAATAAAACAAGAACAAACAGAACACAAACAAAAATACAAAAGCACACAACATAGAAAGACAAATACACTAAATACCGGCCTGAAGGGCCGACAACAAAAACACAACAATTAGCATAAACAGAATGTAACACAGTAAAAAATGAACAACAACACAATAGAGGAGGGTAATGGAAATAAACACAAGAAAACTACACAAATTACAAAATCACAAAATCACAGAAAATATCGGCCTGAAGGACCGACATCAAAAACCAAACATAATGCAAGATAGTAGAAAAAGAACAGTGCAAGACTTGTCGTTCAGTAAAACAGATCACAAAAAAACACTAATCACAAAGGCACAAAGTTATAAATTACCAAATACACAAAAGATTGGCCTGAGGGACCGACAACAAAAACAATAAGCACAGCAGCGCAGTTGAACAATTACAAAGTACCCAAACTCGCACCCAACAGCCCAACCCTTGAAACAAAACAAGTCTACTGGCCCCGAAACCCACACGGAAAGGTACAAATACATAACAACAACAAATTAAATAAAATACTACCACACACGCACGCACGCAACCGCACCCCAAGTACACAAACGGAGACAACACCACAACACATAGCACACACACAAAAATATCACTTATAAGGAAGAAACACGTCAATAGGAGGCGAATGTTTCTCAGGAAACTCATGCAGAGGATATTTCTGCTTATAGGCCTCCCACAATAAGTACTCCCTGTCGGTAGGACAACGATCCCCCTGCTTCAAGGGGGCGTGCATAAACTCGGGAATCACCAGATCAGGCGGAAGTGGTAGCACCCGGAGCTGGGCGGCAGTAGTCGCATAACGAGGTAAGGCAGAGCGAAGGTTGGCAGAAGACACGGAAGAAGCGGACGCTGGCCTCCGAGACGGCCCCGCCGTCGAACGCACAGGAGAAGAAGACGTAGGCCGCTGAGACAGCAACCACACACTCGACACTGCAGGAGACGCAGTAGAGAAGGGAGAAGCGGCAAAACCGAAGGCGATGAACCAGGGGACTAAACTGGGGGCACGGAACCCCCAGAGCAAGCAGTCTTCTTTAACACCACCACCAGGTCACCACACTCACCAGCAGGAGGAACCATCCCCCATGCAGAACCGGAACCATCCGACGCAGGCGACACACCGGAAGCAAGCTCCACAGACACTTCACTAGAAGAAACATCGACATTGGCAGCCGCAGGCACATGGACCTCCGCCACCACCGACGAATGCGACGCAACCGGAACCTCACCACCGTCACTGGAAGACCCACCATCGTCGAATTCTCCCACATCAGCCCAATCAGAAGATCGCCGGGAATGTTTGGGCACCGGCCGCACATCATCAGAGCCGGATGTCGACCCAGAGATCCAGTCAACACAAGCTGGGCGAACCGACGCCCTCAGCAGGACGGTAGCATCCTCAACCACACGGGGAACCAGGTCGAGCACAGTAGGAGGCCCCACAGCCACCCCAGCACCCAGCACAGCCTGGGCACACTACGAGGGTGCAGTGACAGGCACCACAGGCGAAGAACAGGAAGACGGGGAAGCCGTGCTGATGGGAGCCGGAAGAACCACGGGAGTATCCAGGACAGCAACCGGGGCAGGACAAACACCCGACAGCGACACAACCTCCTGAGGAGTGGCAACAACAACAGGCGACACATCCCCCAGAGGAGGGACGACATCAACAGGAGGCACATCAGGCGACGCACAGGGCACGGCGTAAGTAAGCCTCCAAAGAGTCGGCCACATCCACAGTCACCGAATCCTCCTCCACAGGGAGCGGTGGGAAATCCTCCTCACGGAAGAGGTTGACGGGCGCGACGGCAGGTGCAGAGCACCCAGCAGCCTGATGGCCCAAGAGGCCACAATGGTAACACGAACGGGGCTGACGAGCACAATACACCCGAACATAGAACCCCCAGAAGCTTCACTTGAGATGGAATGTCCGCCTGTAGTCTCATTCCTAGGGTGCGAATATTCGACCGCACACCCTTTAGCAGACCCGAGGAGAGCAGATGCAACCGTACACTGATGACTGCTCCAAACTGCCCAAAATAATGCCTCAGCAGCCCCTTCGGGAATTCCAGGGGCGCCCAATGCACGCTGACGTACGTGACGGCACCACTGCGATCAGAGACAGTCAGAGTGCCTGCACCTTCAAGCAGGGGCAAGGTCCGCCCCTCGCAACGACGTAAAAACGCCCTATACACCTCCTCCGTCGTTAGTTTAACAATCACCCTATGGGCAGTCACCAGCTCAATGCCCTAAATATCTCCCACAGGGACCCGCAGCATGTCACACAGCACCAACCCCCACCTCAGGATATTCTGCTCGAGCAGAAAACTCGAGGCCTATAGACTGGACACCCACAACAGGGGGGAGGGGGCACCCCCCATGACGCCGACACGCCAAATTGCACCCGCCCCCTCGCAACTCCAGGCAGCAACTGGCAGGTCAGACGATCACGTCTGAACCCCCTGGTGGCCAACGAGGCAATCCACTGACCACACATGATGACTCTCCAACATTGATCCCACGTGCTGAATCTCCAGCAGATTCGCTGCCGGCGCTATTGCTGGCTGGCTGCACCCGGTTTTGTTATCTGGAAAACTTAAGATTCTGAGCACCCATCAGCACAAATCTTTGTAGTTTTGTGATGAAGAACACATCAAAACTCCAAGACCAGGAGAATATCTTGTTTGGAAGGAAACAATACCTATTTCGTCTACAATTGATGGTTAACGTTGTTGATTAGCTTTGGTCCAGCTGACCCGTATTCTGAGCACCCCAGTATGCAGGCAACCCAAACTGTCGTACCGCAATCGTCGCCGAGACCGATCATTATTATTGTTATTATTATTATTTGTGAGGACTGTATCACTGACCAGGTCACTTAAAGTCCTAAGCTGGTGTGAGGCGATCACCCTTCGCCTCACCCTAAAGAGAAACATCTAAAGAGAACCCCCACACCAGAAGGAAGAACTGTGTTAAGAGCTGTGATATCTGTAGCAAGACGAGTTTCTAGAAAGCTAAAGGAAGAAAGATGGTGTGAGTGGTGTCAAACTTTAAATGAACATAGTAGTCTTTTCAAGATATGGGGTCAGAATAAAACCACATCAGGTCAGCCCGACCACAGGCATGTATTCAACCATTGCAGGAGGCTGAGAGACCTGCTCTCCAATTTGCAGAAAGAACAGCTTCATATTAGCTTCCAGCTTCCTGCAATAGTCAGAAGGCAGCAAGAAAAATTAAAACAAGAGAAGTTGACAGCTATTCATGAGAGCATAGCTACAAATGACGAATGTGACTGTCCCTTCACTAAACTAGAACTAATCAGAGTCAGAACATGTGGTAAGGACTCTTCACCAGGTGCTGATAACATTACATACTTAACGATCACACACACAGGTCCTGCTGGAGAACAAGGGATATTGGACGTTATTAATGCATCTTGGCAGCAAGGCCAACTATCGACGTCTTGGAAGAAAGCAGACATTATTCCGCTTCCAAAACCGAAAGAACCTGACAATTTCAGACCCATGTTAACCAAACCGCTCACTAGAAGATAAAAAGACGACGACGTTTTCGTCAACGCTCCCGCTCCCCTCTGACGTCTTCCGCGAACTCATCAGACTCTGTGTTGACTCTGCTGGCTATGGGTTCCCCTCTCTCTCGTGTTCTGGCCAATCTCTACATGGAATACTTCGAAACCTTTCTTATTCCCACTATGGAAACTCGTCCCTCTTTCTGGCTTCGCTATGTTGATGACATTTTCCGCTTTAAGGTCTCATGATCCTAGACTTTTCTAGCCTTTCCTCTCCTCTCTTAACACTCTGGCTCCTTCCATCAATTTCAAAGTCGAATGGGAATCTAATTCCCTCCTACCTTTTCTTGACGTTTACGTTCACAGCTCTGTGTCCGGATTCTCTTTCTCTGTTTATCGCAAACCCATGCATAGTGGTATGTACATTCACTTCTTTTCTTACCATCTCCCTTCTCTTAAGAAAAGGGTCCTCGTCTCTCTCTTCCACCGCGCTCTACGCATCAGTGACCCCCATTTTCTTGATTTTGACATTTTCTTTATTTACAAACCATTCACTCGCCTTGGTTACTCCTCACATTTTATCAACTGTGCCTATTCTCAAGCTAAACTGAATTCTTCCCTTCATACCTGAATTCAAAACTCTTACTAATACGTTCCATCTTGACATAAATTTAGCCTTTCGACAAATTAACACTACGTTTTAATCTGGTTCACACTGCTCCTCTTGCTTCTAATGCTGCTGGTGTCTACTCTATTTCCTGTTCGTCTTGTTCTCACCAATACTTTGAAGAAACTGACCGTAAATTTAATGACAGACTTAAGGAATACAAAAGAAATGTTAAATCTACAGACACAAGCAATGTTCTCTTCTGTCATGTTGTAGACTCTTAATCATCCTATTGGCTGGTCTTATAAAATAATCTTTCCTGCCTCTACTCTTCACAGACTCTGATAAACAACCTACCCAACGTGAACCTTAGTCCTGGATTTGTTGTTGTTGACTCTTCCCTTTCACAGTCAAGGGAACATACTCAAATGTTCTAAACTTTATAACAAACGTGACCCAACATACTACTTACCATTCCTTTTCTCTTTCTTTTTCTTTTACTTTCTTTTTCGTTCCAATTTAATTCTTATTATCCCCGTACATAACCTCTATTACACCTATTTTTCGCCTAGATTTTATCCTCTCTAAGTTTTCCTCCTTCTCACCTCTGTTATCTTACTTCTGCACTTGCCACCCTCGTCTCATCACAATCGTCTTGATAAAGGTCCAGGACGGACCGAAACTTTGTTGAGTCTTCATCTTCTTGTGTGTAGTTTGGTCAACATTTCTTCAGCCACGTTCTTGTGACTCATCATCTGCATGCACACCTATTTCATTAACATCATGCATTAGTAAAACTGCAGAACGGATGGTCTTGAATAAGCTCCTGTGGAAGACTGGAGACCTACATAAGCATATATTTGGATTCCCTAGAGGAGTAGGTACTGCCAACTGCATAGCAACAGTGCTAGGAACAGTTAACTCTGGTCCGGCAATAGTGATCTTCCATGATCTAGAAAAAGCATTCGAACTTGCAAACCCCCAAGCAATTTTACACACCTTAGTTAAACTAAGGTGTTTAGCAAAATATTTTAGCATGGACTCATTATTACCTAAGTCACAGGTATGCTAGAGTAAAGTTGCAAGGACAAGTGTCGGACTACCACATGCATGAGAATGATACTACACATAGAGGAGTCCTCAGTCCTTGTTTTTAACATCTTTATAGAAAACCTCGTTACCATGACATTTGCAGAAGGGGTTAAATTGCTAAGCTAAGCTGATAATATAGCATTAGTCATCACAAGTCCTTCACTGTTAAATAAGGGACAAGGGGCGTTAGATAAATTAACATCTGAATGCAGCATTTTAGGACTAAAAATGTCACATTTTAAAGCATGTACAGAAGTCTAAGACAATGAGACCAGGTGGCAACACTCCAGACAAGCACCTGTGCATTCAAGACATAAATATATATATAATATCAATATCAATATCTCGGAGTGTGGATAGATTCTAAAATGACATTCAAAAATCAAATTAAATATCTGAAGGAGAAAGATAAATTATGAATGACTTTATTGAGAGTAATCACAGGGGCCCCATCTAAGAGTGGGACAAAAAGTGTTAAGAATGTTTTACATACACGTCGTTCGTTTCCTAGTTAACTATGCAGTGCCTCCCTTACTCACTTTCTCCTGGCCAGTGGGCAATCGTTGAGAATATTCAAAATGATGCAATACGAGTCATAACAGGGGCTCGCAGATGAACTAAATTACTGAGCCTAATACTAGAAACTAGCCAAAAGTCGATTTAAATAAGAGGTAAAAAGGAATGCTGCCTGCATGCTGACCAAGATATTGACAAGACCAAGAATCAGTTCACTTAAAGATATAATCACTGGAGCACTAATTCGGGACAGAAAAGCTTCCATTAGCAACAGGTGGACCCATTGTGCGATAAACACCAACACTACATTCGATCTAAAAGATACAATCAACGAGAGAGGTGTCGACGAAATATATGAACACTTCGTTATGAAAGCCACTTGGGAATGACTATCAGCTGACTCTAAATTTATGGCTCCTGAAGGAAAAAATAACCAGACTAATCTTCATCTGTACGTAATATTGCACAGATGCATATAGAAGCAAACTTGGCATCTGACAGCTTCACATACCTCACAGATGGATCAGTAGACCAGCATTGACAAGAAACCGGAGATGCAGATGAAACAGGAAACTCTGTAAATAGTTGGAGAATCTCAAACGGGTATTCAACTTTACAAATAGATATTTTAGCCTTCAAAAGACTTTGGAACATGCTCTTGCTGAACACCGACAATACGTTATGAATATACAGATTCGAGAACTGCCACTGAAACCTTGCAACAACAACGCACACGTGACAACATCCATCTGATCAAAAATGTCATATCATTAATGCTAACACTCAAACGTCAAGGCCGTCGGATACTTATCAACTGGGTGTCAAGTCAAGTGGGAATAATAGGGAATGACATTGCAGATAAAGCTGCAAAACTTACAACTAAGCGAAGAAATGTAGACATTTACATACCACAGAGACTATCACAGGTTAAGAAAGTAATTAGAAATAGAGCACTGCAGAAGATGTACAGTGACCAAAACACTGTAGTTACAGATGATGAGAGGAAATGTCAGCATTGAGAAAAATTGAACGACAGACCACTGGAACTTTGTCTGAGACAGTGCAGAGTTACAAACCCAATAAGATTTCAGCTTAAATTCAACGGAGCAGAAAATGTAAATACATGGAACATAATTGTTATCTAGTGCTATATTGGTAGTTGTCTGGTGCTACAGTGGTTGTTGTCTGGTGCTACAGTGGGTGTTGTCTGGTGCTACAGTGGTTGTTGTCTGGTGCTACAGTGGTAGTTGTCTGGTGCTACAGTAGTAGTTGTCTGGTGCTAAAGTGAGTGTTGTCTGGTGCTACAGTGGGTGTTGTCTGGTGCTACAGTGGTAGTTGTCTTTTGCTACATTGAAAGTTGTCTGGTGCTACAGTGGGTGTTGTCTGGTGCTACAGTGGTTGTTGTCTGGTGCTACAGTGGTAGTTGTCTGGTGCAACAGTGGATGTTGTCTGGTGCTACATTGAAAGTTGTCTGGTGCTACAGTAGTAGTTGTCTAGTGCTAAAGTGAGTGTTGTCTGGTGCTACAGTGGGTGTTGTCTGGTGCTACAGTGGTAGTTGTCTGGTGCTACAGTGGTTGTTTTCTGGTGCTACAGTGGGTGTTGTCTGGTGCTACGGTGGTTGTTGTCTGGTGCTACAGTGGTAGTTGTCTGGTGCTACAGTGGTTGTTGTCTGGTGCTACAGTGGTTGTTGTCTGGTGCTACAGTGGTTGTTGTCTGGTGCTACAGTGGTAGTTGTCTGGTGCTACAGTAGTAGTTGTCTGGTGCTAAAGTGAGTGTTGTCTGGTGCTACAGTGGGTGTTGTCTGGTGCAACAGTGGTTGTTGTCTGGTGCTACAGTGGGTGTTGTCTGGTGCTACAGTGGGTGTTGTCTGGTGCTACTGTGGGTGTTGTCAGGTGTTACAGTGGTTGTTGTCAGGTGCTACAGTGGTTGTTGTCTGGTGCTAAAGTGGTTGTTGTCTGGTGCTAGAGTGGGTGTTGTCTGGTGCTAGAGTGGGTGTTGTCTGGTGCTACTGTGGGTGTTGTCAGGTGCTACAGTGGTAGTTGTCTGGTGCTACAGTGGTTGTTGTCTGGTGCTACAGTGGTTGTTGTCTGGTGCTACAGTTGTTGTTGTCTGGTGCTACAGTGGTAGTAGTCTGGTGCTACAGAGGTTGTTGTCTGGTGCTACAGTGGGTGTTGTCTGGTGCTACAGTGGTTGTTGTCAGGTGCTACAGTGGTTGTTGTCTGGTGCTAAAGTGGTTGTTGTCTGGTGCTAGAGTGGGTGTTGTCTGGTGCTAGAGTGGGTGTTGTCTGGTGCTACTGTGGGTGTTGTCAGGTGTTACAGTGGTGGTTGTCTGGTGCTACAGTGGTTGTTGTCAGGTGCTACAGTGGTTGTTGTCTGGTGCTAGAGAGGTTGTTGTCTGGTGCTAAAGTGGTAGTTGTCTGGTGCTTCAGTGGTTGTTGTCTAGTGCTACAGTGGTTGTTGTCTGGTGCTAGAGTGGGTGTTGTCTGGTGCTAGAGTGGGTGTTGTCTGGTGCTACTGTGGGTGTTGTCAGGTGTTACAGTGGTTGTTGTCAGGTGCTACAGTGGTTGTTGTCTGGTGCTAAAGTGGTTGTTGTCTGGTGCTAGAGTGGGTGTTGTCTGGTGCTAGAGTGGGTGTTGTCTGGTGCTACTGTGGGTGTTGTCAGGTGTTACAGTGGTTGTTGTCAGGTGCTACAGTGGTTGTTGTCTGGTGCTACAGTGGTTGTTGTCTGGTGCTAAAGTGGTTGTTGTCTGGTGCTAGAGTGGGTGTTGTCTGGTGCTAGAGTGGGTGTTGTCTGGTGCTACTGTGGGTGTTGTCAGGTGCTACAGTGGTAGTTGTCTGGTGCTACAGTGGTTGTTGTCTGGTGCTACAGTGGTTGTTGTCTGGTGCTACAGTTGTTGTTGTCTGGTGCTACAGTGGTAGTAGTCTGGTGCTACAGAGGTTGTTGTCTGGTGCTACAGTGGGTGTTGTCTGGTGCTACAGTGGTTGTTGTCAGGTGCTACAGTGGTTGTTGTCTGGTGCTAAAGTGGTTGTTGTCTGGTGCTAGAGTGGGTGTTGTCTGGTGCTAGAGTGGGTGTTGTCTGGTGCTACTGTGGGTGTTGTCAGGTGTTACAGTGGTTGTTGTCTGGTGCTACAGTGGTTGTTGTCAGGTGCTACAGTGGTTGTTGTCTGGTGCTAGAGAGGTTGTTGTCTGGTGCTAAAGTGGTAGTTGTCTGGTGCTTCAGTGGTTGTTGTCTAGTGCTACAGTGGTTGTTGTCTGGTGCTACAGTGGTTGTTGTCAGGTGCTACAGTGGTTGTTGTCTGGTGCTAGAGAGGTTGTTGTCTGGTGCTAAAGTGGTTGTTGTCTGGTGCTAGAGAGGTTGTTGTCTGGTGCTAAAGTGGTTGTTGTCTGGTGCTACAGTGGTTGTTGTCAGGTGCTACAGTGGTTGTTGTCTGGTGCTAGAGAGGTTGTTGTCTGGTGCTAAAGTGGTAGTTGTCTGGTGCTTCAGTGGTTGTTGTCTAGTGCTACAGTGGTTGTTGTCTGGTGCTACAGTGGTTGTTGTCAGGTGCTACAGTGGTTGTTGTCTGGTGCTAGAGAGGTTGTTGTCTAGTGCTACAGTGGTTGTTGTCTGGTGCTAGAGAGGTTGTTGTCTAGTGCTACAGTGGTTGTTGTCTGGTGCTACAGTGGTTGTTGTCTGGTGCTACAGTGGGTGTTGTCTAGTGCTACAGTGGTTGTTGTCTGGTGCTACAGTGGTAGTTGTCTGGTGCTACAGTGGTTGTTGTCTGGTGCTACAGTGGTTGTTGTCAGGTGCTACAGTGATAGTTGTCTGGTGCTACAGTGGTTGTTGTCTGATGCTACAGTGGTTGTTGTCTGGTGCTACAGTGGTAGTTGTCTGGTGCTACAGTGGTAGTTGTCTGGTGCTACAGTGGTAGTTGTCTGGTGCTAGAGTGGTTGTTGTCTGGTGCTACAGTGGTTGTTGTCAGGTGCTACAGTGATAGTTGTCTGGTGCTACAGTGGTTGTTGTCAGGTGCTACAGTGGTTGTTGTCTGGTGCTACAGTGGTTGTTGTCTGGTGCTACAGTGGGTGTTGTCTGGTGCTACAGTGGTAGTTGTCTGGTGCTACATTGAAAGTTGTCTGGTGCTACAGTGGGTGTTGTCTGGTGCTACAGTGGTTGTTGTCTGGTGCTCCAGTGGTAGTTGTCTGGTGCAACAGTGGATGTTGTCTGGTGCTACATTGAAAGTTGTCTGGTGCTACAGTAGTAGTTGTCTAGTGCTAAAGTGAGTGTTGTCTGGTGCTACAGTGGGTGTTGTCTGGTGCTACAGTGGTAGTTGTCTGGTGGTACAGTGGTTGTTGTCTGGTGCTACAGTGGGTGTTGTCTGGTGCTACGGTGGTTGTTGTCTGGTGCTACAGTGGTAGTTGTCTGGTGCTACAGTGGTTGTTGTCTGGTGCTACAGTGGTTGTTGTCTGGTGCTACAGCGGTTGTTGTCTGGTGCTACAGTGGTAGTTGTCTGGTGCTACAGTAGTAGTTGTCTGGTGCTAAAGTGAGTGTTCGTCTGGTGCTACAGTGGGTGTTGTCTGGTGCAACAGTGGTTGTTGTCTGGTGCTACAGTGGGTGTTGTCTGGTGCTACAGTGGTTGTTGTCTGGTGCTACAGTGGTTGTTGTCTGGTGATACAGTGGTTGTTGTCTGGTGCTACAGTGGGTGTTGTCTGGTGCTACAGTGGTTGTTGTCTGGTGCTACAGTGGTTGTTGTCTGGTACTACAGAGGTTGTTGTCAGGTGCTACAGTGGTTGTTGTCTGGTGCTACAGTGGTTGTTGTCTGGTGCTACAGTGGTTGTTGTCTGGTGCTAAAGTGGTTGTTGTCTGGTGCTAGAGTGGGTGTTGTCTGGTGCTAGAGTGGGTGTTGTCTGGTGCTACTGTGGGTGTTGTCAGGTGTTACAGTGGTTGTTGTCAGGTGCTACAGTGGTTGTTGTCTGGTGCTAAAGTGGTTGTTGTCTGGTGCTAGAGTGGGTGTTGTCTGGTGCTAGAGTGGGTGTTGTCAGGTGCTACAGTGGTTGTTGTCTGGTGCTAGAGAGGTTGTTGTCTGGTGCTAAAGTGGTAGTTGTCTGGTGCTTCAGTGGTTGTTGTCTAGTGCTACAGTGGTTGTTGTCTGGTGCTACAGTGGTTGTTGTCAGGTGCTACAGTGGTTGTTGTCTGGTGCTAGAGAGGTTGTTGTCTGGTGCTAAAGTGGTTGTTGTCTGGTGCTAGAGAGGTTGTTGTCTGGTGCTAAAGTGGTTGTTGTCTGGTGCTACAGTGGTTGTTGTCAGGTGCTACAGTGGTTGTTGTCTGGTGCTAGAGAGGTTGTTGTCTGGTGCTAAAGTGGTAGTTGTCTGGTGCTTCAGTGGTTGTTGTCTAGTGCTACAGTGGTTGTTGTCTGGTGCTACAGTGGTTGTTGTCAGGTGCTACAGTGGTTGTTGTCTGGTGCTAGAGAGGTTGTTGTCTAGTGCTACAGTGGTTGTTGTCTGGTGCTACAGTGGTTGTTGTCTGGTGCTACAGTGGGTGTTGTCTAGTGCTACAGTGGTTGTTGTCTGGTGCTACAGTGGTAGTTGTCTGGTGCTACAGTGGTTGTTGTCTGGTGCTACAGTGGTTGTTGTCAGGTGCTACAGTGATAGTTGTCTGGTGCTACAGTGGTTGTTGTCTGGTGCTACAGTGGTTGTTGTCTGGTGCTACAGTGGTAGTTGTCTGGTGCTACAGTGGTAGTTGTCTGGTGCTACAGTGGTAGTTGTCTGGTGCTACAGTGGTTGTTGTCTGGTGCTACAGTGGTTGTTGTCAGGTGCTACAGTGATAGTTGTCTGGTGCTACAGTGGTTGTTGTCAGGTGCTACAGTGGTTGTTGTCTGGTGCTACAGTGGTTGTTGTCTGGTGCTACAGTGGGTGTTGTCTGGTGCTACAGTGGGTGTTGTCTGGTGCTACAGAGGGTGTTGTCTGGTGCTACAGTGGGTGTTGTCTGGTGCTACAGTGGTAGTTGTCTGGTGCTACAGTGGTTGTTGTCTGGTGCTAAAGTGGGTGTTGTCTGGTGCTACAGAGGGTGTTGTCTGGTGCTACAGTAGTTGTTGTCTGGTGCTACAGTGGTAGTTGTCTGGTGCTACAGTGGTTGTTGTCTGGTGCTACAGTGGGTGTTGTCTGGTGCTACAGTGGTTGTTGTCTGGTGCTACAATGGTAGTTGTCTGGTGCTACAGTGGTTGTTGTCTGGCGCTAAAGTGGGTGTTGTCTGGTGCTACAGAGGGTGTTGTCTGGTGCTACAGTAGTTGTTGTCTGGTGCTACAGTGGTAGTTGTCTGGTGCTACAGTGGTTGTTGTCTGGTGCTACAGTGGGTGTTGTCTGGTGCTACAGTGGGTGTTGTATGGTGCTACAGTGGTTGTTGTCTGGTGCTACAGTGGTAGTTGTCTGGTGCTACAGTGGTAGTTGTCTGGTGCTACAATAGGTGTTGTTTGGTGCTACAGTGGTAGTTGTCTGGTGCTACAGTGGGTGTTGTCTGGTGCTACAGTGGTAGTTGTCTGGTGCTACAGTGGGTGTTGTCTGGTGCTACAGTGGTAGTTGTCTGGTGCTACAGTGGTAGTTGTCTGGTGCTACAGTGGGTGTTGTCTGGTGCTACAGTGGTTGTTGTCTGGTGCTACAGTGGTAGTTGTCTGGTGCTACAGTGGTTGTTGTCTGGTGCAAAAGTGGGTGTTGTCTGGTGCTACAGAGGTTGCTGTCTGGTGCTACAGAGGTTGTTGGCTGGTGCTACAGTGGTTGTTGTCTGGTGCTATAGTGGGAGTTGTCTGGTGCTACAGTGGTTGTTGTCTGGTGCTACAGTGGTAGTTGTTATCTGGTGCTACAGTGGTTGTTGTCTAGTGCTACAGTGGGTGTTGTCTGGTGCTACAGAGGTTGTTGGCTGGTGCTACAGTGGTTGTTGTCTGGTGCTACAGTGGTTGTTGTTATCTGGTGCTACAGTGGTTGTTGTCTGGTGCTACAGAGGTTGTTGGCTGGTGCTACAGTGGTTGTTGTCAGGTGCTACAGTGGTTGTTGTCTGGTGCTAGAGAGGTTGTTGTCTGGTGCTAAAGTGGTAGTTGTCTGGTGCTACAGTGGTTGTTGTCTAGTGCTACAGTGGTTGTTGTCTGGTGCTACAGTGGTTGTTGTCAGGTGCTACAGTGGTTGTTGTCTGGTGCTACAGTGGTTGTTGTCTGGTGCTACAGTGGGAGTTGTCTGGTGCTACATTGGTAGTTGTCTAGTGCTACAGTAGTTGTTATCTGGTGCTACAGTGGTAGTTGTCTGGTACTACAGTGGTTGTTGTCTGGTGCTACAGTGGTTGTTGTCTGGTGCTACAGTGGTTGTTGGCTGGTGCTACAGTGGTTGTTGTCTGGTGCTACAGTGGGTGTTGTCTGGTGCTACAGTGGGTGTTGTATGGTGCTACAGTGGTTGTTGTCTGGTGCTACAGTGGTAGTTGTCTGGTGCTACAGTGGTTGTTGTCTGGTGCTACAGTGGGTGTTGTCTGGTGCTACAGTGGGTGTTGTATGGTGCTACAGTGGTTGTTGTCTGGTGCTACAGTGGTAGTTGTCTGGTGCTACAGTGGTTGTTGTCTGGTGCTACAGTGGTAGTTGTCTGGTGCTACAGTGGTTGTTGTCTGGTGCTACAGTGGTATTTGTCTGGTGCTACAGTGGTTGTTGTCTGGTGCTACAGTGGGTGTTGTATGGTGCTACAGTGATAGTTGTCTTTTGCTACAGTGATAGCTGTCTTCTGCTACAGTGGTAGTTGTCTGGTGCAACAGTGGGTGTTGTCTGGTGCTACAGTGGTTGTTGTCTAGTGCTACAGTCATAGTTGTCTGGTGCTACAGTGGTTGTTGTCTGGTGCTACAATGATAGTTGTCTGGTGCTACAGTGGTAGTTGTCTGGTGCTACAGTGGGTGTTGTCTGGTGCTACAGTGGTAGTTGTCTGGTGCTACAGTGGTTGTTGTCAGGTGCTAAAGTGATAGTTGTCTGGTGCTACAGTGGTAGTTGTCTGGTGCTACAGTGGTAGTTGTGAGGTGCTACAGTGGGTGTTGTCTGGTGCTACAGTGGTTGTTGTCTGGTGCTACAGTGATAGTTGTCTGGCGTTACAGTGATAGTTGTCTGGGGCTACAGTAGTAGTTGTCTGGTGCTAAAGTGAGTGTTGTCTGGTGCTACAGTGGGTGTTGTCTGGTGCTACAGTGGTAGTTGTCTGGTGCTACAGTGATAGTTGTCTGGGGCTACAGTGGTTGTTGTCTGGTGCTACAGTGGTTGTTGTCTGGTGCTACAGTGGTTGTTGTCTGGTGCTACAGTGGGTGTTGTCTGGTGCTACAGTGGTTGTTGTCTGGTGCTACAGTGGTTGTTGTCTGGTGCTACAGTGGTTGTTGTCTGGTGCTACAGTGGAAGTTGTCTGGTGCTACAGTGGTTGTTGTCTGGTGCTACAGTGGGTGTTGTCTGGTGCTACAGTGGTTTTTGTCTGGTGCTACAGTGGTAGTTGTCTGGTGCTACAGTGGTTGTTGTCTGGTGCTACAGTGGTTGTTGTCTGGTACTACAGTGGTTGTTGTCTGGTGCTACAGTGGTAGTTGTCTGGTGCTACAGTAGTAGTTGTCTTGTGCTAAAGTGAGTGTTGTCTGGTGCTACAGTGGTTGTTGTCTGGTGCTACAGTGGTTGTTGTCTGATGCTACAGTGGGTGTTGTCTGGTGCTACAGTGGTAGTTGACTGGTGCTACAGAGATAGTTGTCTGGTGCTACAGTGGGTGTTGTCTGGTGCTACAGTGATAGTTGTCTGGTGCTACAGTGATGGTTGTCTGGTGCTACAGTGGTTGTTGTCTGGTGCTACAGTGGTAGTTGTGTGGTGCTACAGTGGGTGTTGTCTGGTGCTACAGTGGTAGTTGTCAGGTGCTACAGTGGTAGTTGTCAGGTGTTACAGTGGTTGTTGTCTGGTGCTATAGTGGTTGTTGTCTGGTGCTAGAGTGGGTGTTGTCTGGTGCTAAAGTGGTAGTTGTCTGGTGCTACAGTGGTTGTTGTTTAGTGCTACAGTGGTTGTTGTCTGGTGCTATAGTGGTTGTTGTCTAGTGCTACAGTGGTTGTTGTCTGGTGCTACAGTGGTAGTTGTCTGGTGCTACAGTGGTTGTTGTCTGGTGCTACAGTGGTTGTTGTCAGGTGCTACAGTGATAGTTGTCTGGTGCTACAGTGGTTGTTGTCTGGTGCTACAGTGGTTGTTGTCAGGTGCTACAGTGATAGTTGTCTGGTGCTACAGTGGTTATTGTCTGGTGCTACAGTGGTTGTTGTCTGGTGCTACAGTGGTAGTTGTCTGGTGCTACAGTGGTAGTTGTCTGGTGCTACAGTGGTAGTTGTCTGGTGCTACAGTGGTTGTTGTCTGGTGCTACAGTGGTTGTTGTCAGGTGCTACAGTGATAGTTGTCTGGTGCTACAGTGGTTGTTGTCAGGTGCTACAGTGGTTGTTGTCTGGTGCTACAGTGGTTGTTGTCTGGTGCTACAGTGGTTGTTGTCTGGTGCTACAGTGGGTGTTGTCTGGTGCTACAGTGGGTGTTGTCTGGAGCTACAGAGGGTGTTGTCTGGTGCTACAGTGGGTGTTGTCTGGTGCTACAGTGGGTGTTGTCTGGTGCTACAGTGGTTGTTGTCTGGTGCTACAGTGGGTGTTGTCTGGTGCTACAGTGGGTGTTGTCTGGTGCTACAGTGGTAGTTGTCTGGTGCTACAGTGGGTGTTGTCTGGTGCTACAGTGGTTGTTGTCTGGTGCTACAGTGGTAGTTGTCTGGTGCTACAGTGGTTGTTGTCTGGTGCTAAAGTGGGTGTTGTCTTGTGCTACAAAGGGTGTTGTCTGGTGCTACAGTGGTTGTTGTCTGGTGCTACAGTGGTAGTTGTCTGGTGCTACAGTGGTTGTTGTCTGGTGCTACAGTGGGTGTTGTCTGGTGCTACAGTGGGTGTTGTCTGGTGCTACAGTGGTAGTTGTCTGGTGCTACAGTGGTAGTTGTCTGGTGCTACAGTGGGTGTTGTCTGGTGCTACAGTGGTAGTTGTCTGGTGCTACAGTGGGTGTTGTCTGGTGCTACAGTGGTAGTTGTCTGGTGGTACAGTGGGTGTTGTCTGGTGCTACAGTGGTAGTTGTCTGGTGCTACAGTGGTAGTTGTCTGGTGCTACAGTGGGTGTTGTCTGGTGCTACAGTGGTTGTTGTCTGGTGCTACAGTGGTAGTTGTCTGGTGCTACAGTGGTTGTTGTCTGGTGCTAAAGTGGGTGTTGTCTGGTGCTACAGAGGTTGTTGTCTGGTGCTACAGAGGTTGTTGGCTGGTGCTACAGTGGTTGTTGTCTGGTGCTACAGTGGGAGTTGTCTGGTGCTACAGTGGTTGTTGTCTGGTGCTACAGAGGTTGTTGGCTGGTGCTACAGTGGTTGTTGTCTGGTGCTACAGTGGTTGTTGTCTGGTGCTACAGTGGTAGTTGTTATCTGGTGCTACAGTGGTTGTTGTCTGGTGCTACAGAGGTTGTTGGCTGGTGCTACAGTGGTTGTTGTCAGGTGCTACAGTGGTTGTTGTCTGGTGCTAGAGAGGTTGTTGTCTGGTGCTAAAGTGGTAGTTGTCTGGTGCTACAGTGGTAGTTGTCTAGTGCTACAGTAGTTGTTATCTGGTGCTACAGTGGTAGTTGTCTGGTGCTACAGTGGTTGTTGTCTAGTGCTACAGTGGTTGTTGTCTGGTGCTACAGTGGTTGTTGTCAGGTGCTAGAGTGGTTGTTGTCTGGTGCTAGAGTGGTTGTTGTCTGGTGCTACAGTGGTAGTTGTCTGGTGCTAAAGTGGTAGTTGTCTAGTGCTACAGTAGTTGTTATCTGGTGCTACAGTGGTAGTTGTCTGGTGCTACAGTGGTTGTTGTCTGGTGCTACAGTGGTTGTTGTCTGGTGCTACAGTGGTTGTTATCTGGTGCTACAGTGGTAGTTGTCTGTTGCTACAGTGGTTGTTGTCTGGTGCTACAGTGGTTGTTGTCTGGTGCTACAGTGGGTGTTGTATGGTGCTACAGTGATAGTTGTCTTTTGCTACAGTGATAGCTGTCTTCTGCTACAGTGGTAGTTGTCTGGTGCTACAGTGGTAGTTGTCTGGTGCTACAGTGGTTGTTGTCTGGTGCTACAGTGGGTGTTGTCTGGTGCTACAGTGGGTGTTGTATGGTGCTACAGTGGTTGTTGTCTGGTGCTACAGTGGTAGTTGTCTGGTGCTACAGTGGTTGTTGTCTGGTGCTACAGTGGTAGTTGTCTGGTGCTACAGTGGTTGTTGTCTGGTGCTACAGTGGTAGTTGTCTGGTGCTACAGTGGTTGTTGTCTGGTGCTACAGTGGGTGTTGTATGGTGCTACAGTGATAGTTGTCTTTTGCTACAGTGATAGCTGTGTTCTGATACAGTCGTAGTTGTCTGGTGCTACAGTGGGTGTTGTCTGGTGCTACAGTGGTTGTTGTCTAGTGCTACAGTCATAGTTGTCTGGTGCTACAGTGGTTGTTGTCTGGTGCTACAGTGATAGTTGTCTGGTGCTACAGTGGTAGTTGTCTGGTGCTACAGTGGGTGTTGTCTGGTGCTACAGTGGTAGTTGTCTGGTGCTACAGTGGTTGTTGTCAGGTGCTAAAGAGATAGTTGTCTGGTGCTACAGTGGTAGTTGTCTGGTGCTACAGTGGTAGTTGTCAGGTGCTACAGTGGGTGTTGTCTGGTGCTACAGTGGTTGTTGTCTGGTGCTACAGTGATAGTTGTCTGCCGCTACATTGGTAGTTGTCTGGTGCTACAGTGGTTGTTGTCTGGTGCTACAGTGGTTGTTGTCTCAGGCTACAGTAGTTGTTGTCTGGTGCTACAGTGGTTGTTGTCTGGTGCTACAGTGGGTGCTGTCTGGTGCTACAGTGGTAGTTGTCTGGTGCTACAGTGGTTGTTGTCTGGTGCTACAGTGGGTGTTGTCTGGTGCTACAGTGGTTGTTGTCTGGTGCTACAGTGGTTGTTGTCTGGTGCTACAGTGGTAGTTGTCTGGTGCTACAGTGGTTGTTGTCAGGTGCAACAGTGATAGTTGTCTGGTGCTACAGTGGTTGTTGTCAGGTGCTTCAGTGGTTGTTGTCTGGTGCTACAGTGGTTGTTGTCTGGTGCTACAGTGGTTGTTGTCTGGTGCTACAGTGGGTATTGTCTGGTGCTACAGTGGGTGTTGTCTGGAGCTACAGAGGGTGTTGTCTGGTGCTACAGTGGGTGTTGTCTGGTGCTACAGTGGGTGTTGTCTGGTGCTACAGTGGTTGTTGACTGGTGCTACAGTGGGTGTTGTCTGGTGCTACAGTGGGTGTTGTCTGGTGCTACAGTGGTAGTTGTCTGGTGCTACAGTGGGTGTTGTCTGGTGCTACAGTGGTTGTTGTCTGGTGCTACAGTGGTAGTTGTCTGGTGCTACAGTGGTTGTTGTCTGGTGCTAAAGTGGGTGTTGTCTGGTGCTACAGAGGGTGTTGTCTGGTGCTACAGTGGTTGTTGTCTGGTGCTACAGTGGTAGTTGTCTGGTGCTACAGTGGTTGTTGTCTGGTGCTACAGTGGGTGTTGTCTGGTGCTACAGTGGGTGTTTTCTGGTGCTACAGTGGTAGTTGTCTGGTGCTACAGTGGTAGTTGTCTGGTGCTACAGTGGGTGCTGTCTGGTGCTACAGTGGTAGTTGTCTGGTGATACAGTGGTTGTTGTCTGGTGCTACAGTGGGTGTTGTCTGGTGCTACAGTGGTTGTTGTCTGGTGGTACAGTGGTTGTTGTCTGGTGCTACAGTGGTTGTTGTCTGGCGCTACAGTTGTTGTTGTCTGGTGCTACAGTGGTAGTTGTCTGGTGCTACAGTGGTTTTTGTCTGGTGCTACAGTGATAGTTGCCTGGTGCTACAGTGGTAGTTGTCTGGTGCTACAGTGGTTGTTGTCTGGTGCTACAGTGGGTGTTGTCTGGTGCTACATTGAAAGTTGTCTGGTGCTACAGTGGGTGTTGTCTGGTGCTACAGTGGTAGTTGTCTGGTGCTACAGTGGTTGTTGTCTGGTGCAACAGTGGTTGTTGTCTGGTGCTACAGTGAGTGTTGTCTGGTGCTACAGTGGGTGTTGTCTGGTGCTACAGTGGTTGTTGTCTGGTGCTACAATGGTTGTTGTCTGGTGCTACAGTGGTTGTTGTCTGGTGCTACAGTGGTTGTTGTCTGGTACTACAGTGGGTGTTGTCTGGTGCTACAGTGGTTGCTGTCTGGTGCTACAGTGGTTGTTGTCTGGTGCTACAGTGATAGTTGTCTGGTGCTTCAGTGGTAGTTGTCTGGTGCTACAGTGGTTGTTGTCTGGCGCTACATTGGTAGTTGTCTGGTGGTACAATGGTTGTTGTCTGGTGCTACAGTGGTTTTTGTCTGGTGCTACAGTAGTTGTTGTCTGGTGCTACAGTGGTAGTTGTCTGGTGCTACAGTGGTTTTTGTCTGGTGCTACAGTGGTAGTTGTCTGGTGCTACAGTGGGTGTTGTCTGGTGCTACAGTGGTAGTTGTCAGGTGCTACAGTGGTAGTTGTCAGGTGTTACAGTGGTTGTTGTCTGGTGCTACAGTGGTTGTTGTCTGGTGCTAGAGTGGGTGTTGTCTGGTGCTAGAGTGGGTGTTGTCTGGTGCTACAGTGGGTGTTGTCAGGTGTTACAGTGGTTGTTGTCTGGTGCTACAGTGGTTGTTGTCAGGTGCTACAGTGGTTGTTATCTGGTGCTAGAGAGGTTGTTGTCTGGTGCTAAAGTGGTAGTTGTCTGGTGCTACAGTGGTTGTTGTCTAGTGCTACAGTGGTTGTTGTCTGGTGCTACAGTGGTTGTTGTCTAGTGCTACAGTGGTTGTTGTCTGGTGCTACAGTGGTAGTTGTCTGGTGCTACAGTGGATGTTGTCTGGTGCTACAGTGGTTGTTACAAGGTGCTACAGTGATAGTTGTCTCGTGCTACAGTGGTTGTTGTCTGGTGCTACAGTGGTTGTTGTCTGGTGCTACAGTGGTAGTTGTCTGGTGCTACAGTGGTAGTTGTCTGGTGCTACAGTGGTAGTTGTCTGGTGCTACAGTGATAGTTGCCTGGTGCTACAGTGGTTGTTGTCTGGTGCTACAGTGGTTGTTGTCTGGTGCTACATTGGTAGTTGTCTGGTGCTACAGTGGTAGTTGTCTGGTGCTACAGTGATAGTTGCCTGGTGCTACAGTGGTAGTTGTCTGGTGCTACAGTGGTTGTTGTCTGGTGCTACAGTGGGTTTTGTCTGGTGCTACATTGAAAGTTGTCTGGTGCTACAGTGGGTGTTGTCTGGTGCTACAGTGGTAGTTGTCTGGTGCTACAGTGGTTGTTGTCTGGTGCTACAGTGGTTGTTGTCTGGTGCTACAGTGGTTGTTGTCTGGTGCTACAGTGAGTGTTGTCTGGTGCTACAGTGGGTGTTGTCTGGTGCTACAGTGGTTGTTGTCTGGTGCTACAATGGTTGTTGTCTGGTGCTACAGTGGTTGTTGTCTGGTGCTACAGTGGTTGTTGTCTGGTGCTACAGTGGGTGTTGTCTGGTGCTACAGTGGTTGTTGTCTGGTGCTACAGTGGTTGTTGTCTGGTGCTACAGTGATAGTTGTCTGGTGCTTCAGTGGTAGTTGTCTAGTGCTACAGTGGTTGTTGTCTGGCGCTACATTGGTAGTTGTCTGGTGGTACAATGGTTGTTGTCTGGTGCTACAGTGGTTTTTGTCTGGTGCTACAGTAGTTGTTGTCTGGTGCTACAGTGGTAGTTGTCTGGTGCTACAGTGGTTTTTGTCTGGTGCTACAGTGGTAGTTGTCTGGTGCTACAGTGGGTGTTGTCTGGTGCTACAGTGGTAGTTGTCTGGTGCTACAGTGGTTGTTGTCTGGTGCTACAGTGATAGTTGTCTGGTGCTTCAGTGGTAGTTGTCTAGTGCTACAGTGGTTGTTGTCTGGCGCTACATTGGTAGTTGTCTGGTGGTACAATGGTTGTTGTCTGGTGCTACAGTGGTTTTTGTCTGGTGCTACAGTAGTTGTTGTCTGGTGCTACAGTGGTAGTTGTCTGGTGCTACAGTGGTTTTTGTCTGGTGCTACAGTGGTTTTTGTCTGGTGCTACAGTGGTAGTTGTCTGGTGCTACAGTGGGTGTTGTCTGGTGCTACAGTGGTAGTTGTCAGGTGCTACAATGGTAGTTGTCAGGTGTTACAGTGGTTGTTGTCTGGTGCTACAGTGGTTGTTGTCTGGTGCTAGAGTGGGTGTTGTCTGGTGCTAGAGTGGGTGTTGTCTGGTGCTACAGTGGGTGTTGTCAGGTGTTACAGTGGTTGTTGTCTGGTGCTACAGTGGTTGTTGTCAGGTGCTACAGTGGTTGTTGTCTGGTGTTAGAGAGGTTGTTGTCTGGTGCTAAAGTGGTAGTTGTCTGGTGCTACAGTGGTTGTTGTCTAGTGCTACAGTGGTTGTTGTCTGGTGCTACAGTGGTTGTTGTCTGGTGCTACAGTGGTTGTTGTCTAGTGCTTCAGTGGTTGTTGTCTGGTGCTACAGTGGTTGTTGTCTAGTGCTACAGTGGTTGTTGTCTAGTGCTACAGTGGTTGTTGTCTGGTGCTACAGTGGTTGTTGTCTAGTGCTACAGTGGGTGTTGTATGGTGCTACAGTGGTAGTTGTCTGGTGCTACAGTGCTTGTTGTCTGGTGCTACAGTGGTTGTTGTCAGGTGCTACAGTGATCGTTGTCTCGTGCTACAGTGGTTGTTGTCTGGTGCTACAGTGGTTGTTGTCTGGTGCTACAGTGGTTGTTGTCTGGTGCTACAGTGGTTGTTGTCAGGTGCTACAGTGATAGTTGTCTGGTGCTACAGTGGTTGTTGTCAGGTGCTACAGTGGTTGTTGTCTGGTGCTACAGTGGTTGTTGTCTGGTGCTACAGTGGTTGTTGTCTGGTGCTACAGTGGGTGTTGTCTGGTGCTACAGTGGGCGTTGTCTGGAGCTACAGAGGGTGTTGTCTGGTGCTACAGTGGGTGTTGTCTGGTGCTACAGTGGGTGTTGTCTGGTGCTACAGTGATTGTTGTCTGGTGCTACAGTGGGTGTTGTCTGGTGCTACAGTGGGTGTTGTCTGGTGCTACAGTGGTAGTTGTCTGGTGTTACAGTGGGTGTTGTCTGGTGCTACAGTGGTTGTTGTCTGGTGCTACAGTGGTAGTTGTCTGGTGCTACAGTGTTTGTTGTCTGGTGCTAAAGTGGGTGTTGTCTGGTGCTACAGAGGGTGTTGTCTGGTGCTACAGTGGTTGTTGTCTGGTGCTACAGTGGTAGTTGTCTGGTGCTACAGTGGTTGTTGTCTGGTGCTACAGTGGGTGTTGTCTGGTGCTACAGTGGGTGTTTTCTGGTGCTACAGTGGTAGTTGTCTGGTGCTACAGTGGTAGTTGTCTGGTGCTACAGTGGGTGCTGTCTGGTGCTACAGTGGTAGTTATCTGGTGCTACAGTGGTTGTTGTCTGGTGCTACAGTGGGTGTTGTCTGGTGCTACAGTGGTTGTTGTCTGGTGCTACAGTGGTTGTTGTCTGGTGCTACAGTGGTTGTTGTCTGGCGCTACAGTGGTTGTTGTCTGGTGCTACAGTGGTAGTTGTCTGGTGCTACAGTGGTTTTTGTCTGGTGCTACAGTGATAGTTGCCTGGTGCTACAGTGGTAGTTGTCTGGTGCTACAGTGGTTGTTGTCTGGTGCTACAGTGGGTGTTGTCTGGTGCTACATTGAAAGTTGTCTGGTGCTACAGTGGGTGTTGTCTGGTGCTACAGTGGTAGTTGTCTGGTGCTACAGTGGTTGTTGTCTGGTACAACAGTGGTTGTTGTCTGGTGCTACAGTGGTTGTTGTCTGGTGCTACAGTGAGTGTTGTCTGGTGCTACAGTGGGTGTTGTCTGGTGCTACAGTGGGTGTTGTCTGGTGCTACAGTGGGTGTTGTCTGGTGCTACAGTGGTAGTTGTCTGGTGTTACAGTGGGTGTTGTCTGGTGCTACAGTGGTTGTTGTCTGGTGCTACAGTGGTAGTTGTCTGGTGCTACAGTGTTTGTTGTCTGGTGCTAAAGTGGGTGTTGTCTGGTGCTACAGAGGGTGTTGTCTGGTGCTACAGTGGTTGTTGTCTGGTGCTACAGTGGTAGTTGTCTGGTGCTACAGTGGTTGTTGTCTGGTGCTACAGTGGGTGTTGTCTGGTGCTACAGTGGGTGTTTTCTGGTGCTACAGTGGTAGTTGTCTGGTGCTACAGTGGTAGTTGTCTGGTGCTACAGTGGTAGTTGTCTGGTGCTACAGTGGGTGTTGTCTGGTGCTACAGTGGTAGTTGTCAGGTGCTACAATGGTAGTTGTCAGGTGTTACAGTGGTAGTTGTCTGGTGCTACAGTGGTTGTTGTCTGGTGCTACAGTGATAGTTGTCTGGTGCTTCAGTGGTAGTTGTCTAGTGCTACAGTGGTTGTTGTCTGGCGCTACATTGGTAGTTGTCTGGTGGTACAATGGTTGTTGTCTGGTGCTACAGTGGTTTTTGTCTGGTGCTACAGTAGTTGTTGTCTGGTGCTACAGTGGTAGTTGTCTGGTGCTACAGTGGTTTTTGTCTGGTGCTACAGTGGTTTTTGTCTGGTGCTACAGTGGTAGTTGTCTGGTGCTACAGTGGGTGTTGTCTGGTGCTACAGTGGTAGTTGTCAGGTGCTACAATGGTAGTTGTCAGGTGTTACAGTGGTTGTTGTCTGGTGCTACAGTGGTTGTTGTCTGGTGCTAGAGTGGGTGTTGTCTGGTGCTAGAGTGGGTGTTGTCTGGTGCTACAGTGGGTGTTGTCAGGTGTTACAGTGGTTGTTGTCTGGTGCTACAGTGGTTGTTGTCAGGTGCTACAGTGGTTGTTGTCTGGTGTTAGAGAGGTTGTTGTCTGGTGCTAAAGTGGTAGTTGTCTGGTGCTACAGTGGTTGTTGTCTAGTGCTACAGTGGTTGTTGTCTGGTGCTACAGTGGTTGTTGTCTGGTGCTACAGTGGTTGTTGTCTAGTGCTTCAGTGGTTGTTGTCTGGTGCTACAGTGGTTGTTGTCTAGTGCTACAGTGGTTGTTGTCTAGTGCTACAGTGGTTGTTGTCTGGTGCTACAGTGGTTGTTGTCTAGTGCTACAGTGGGTGTTGTATGGTGCTACAGTGGTAGTTGTCTGGTGCTACAGTGCTTGTTGTCTGGTGCTACAGTGGTTGTTGTCAGGTGCTACAGTGATCGTTGTCTCGTGCTACAGTGGTTGTTGTCTGGTGCTACAGTGGTTGTTGTCTGGTGCTACAGTGGTTGTTGTCTGGTGCTACAGTGGTTGTTGTCAGGTGCTACAGTGATAGTTGTCTGGTGCTACAGTGGTTGTTGTCAGGTGCTACAGTGGTTGTTGTCTGGTGCTACAGTGGTTGTTGTCTGGTGCTACAGTGGTTGTTGTCTGGTGCTACAGTGGGTGTTGTCTGGTGCTACAGTGGGCGTTGTCTGGAGCTACAGAGGGTGTTGTCTGGTGCTACAGTGGGTGTTGTCTGGTGCTACAGTGGGTGTTGTCTGGTGCTACAGTGATTGTTGTCTGGTGCTACAGTGGGTGTTGTCTGGTGCTACAGTGGGTGTTGTCTGGTGCTACAGTGGTAGTTGTCTGGTGTTACAGTGGGTGTTGTCTGGTGCTACAGTGGTTGTTGTCTGGTGCTACAGTGGTAGTTGTCTGGTGCTACAGTGTTTGTTGTCTGGTGCTAAAGTGGGTGTTGTCTGGTGCTACAGAGGGTGTTGTCTGGTGCTACAGTGGTTGTTGTCTGGTGCTACAGTGGTAGTTGTCTGGTGCTACAGTGGTTGTTGTCTGGTGCTACAGTGGGTGTTGTCTGGTGCTACAGTGGGTGTTTTCTGGTGCTACAGTGGTAGTTGTCTGGTGCTACAGTGGTAGTTGTCTGGTGCTACAGTGGGTGCTGTCTGGTGCTACAGTGGTAGTTATCTGGTGCTACAGTGGTTGTTGTCTGGTGCTACAGTGGGTGTTGTCTGGTGCTACAGTGGTTGTTGTCTGGTGCTACAGTGGTTGTTGTCTGGTGCTACAGTGGTTGTTGTCTGGCGCTACAGTGGTTGTTGTCTGGTGCTACAGTGGTAGTTGTCTGGTGCTACAGTGGTTTTTGTCTGGTGCTACAGTGATAGTTGCCTGGTGCTACAGTGGTAGTTGTCTGGTGCTACAGTGGTTGTTGTCTGGTGCTACAGTGGGTGTTGTCTGGTGCTACATTGAAAGTTGTCTGGTGCTACAGTGGGTGTTGTCTGGTGCTACAGTGGTAGTTGTCTGGTGCTACAGTGGTTGTTGTCTGGTACAACAGTGGTTGTTGTCTGGTGCTACAGTGGTTGTTGTCTGGTGCTACAGTGAGTGTTGTCTGGTGCTACAGTGGGTGTTGTCTGGTGCTACAGTGGGTGTTGTCTGGTGCTACAGTGGGTGTTGTCTGGTGCTACAGTGGTAGTTGTCTGGTGTTACAGTGGGTGTTGTCTGGTGCTACAGTGGTTGTTGTCTGGTGCTACAGTGGTAGTTGTCTGGTGCTACAGTGTTTGTTGTCTGGTGCTAAAGTGGGTGTTGTCTGGTGCTACAGAGGGTGTTGTCTGGTGCTACAGTGGTTGTTGTCTGGTGCTACAGTGGTAGTTGTCTGGTGCTACAGTGGTTGTTGTCTGGTGCTACAGTGGGTGTTGTCTGGTGCTACAGTGGGTGTTTTCTGGTGCTACAGTGGTAGTTGTCTGGTGCTACAGTGGTAGTTGTCTGGTGCTACAGTGGGTGCTGTCTGGTGCTACAGTGGTAGTTATCTGGTGCTACAGTGGTTGTTGTCTGGTGCTACAGTGGGTGTTGTCTGGTGCTACAGTGGTTGTTGTCTGGTGCTACAGTGGTTGTTGTCTGGTGCTACAGTGGTTGTTGTCTGGAGCTACAGTGGTTGTTGTCTGGTGCTACAGTGGTAGTTGTCTGGTGCTACAGTGGTTTTTGTCTGGTGCTACAGTGATAGTTGCCTGGTGCTACAGTGGTAGTTGTCTGGTGCTACAGTGGTTGTTGTCAGGTGCTACAGTGGGTGTTGTCTGGTGCTACATTGAAAGTTGTCTGGTGCTACAGTGGTAGTTGTCTGGTGCTACAGTGGTAGTTGTCTGGTGCTACAGTGGTTGTTGTCTGGTGCTACAGTGGTTGTTGTCTGGTGCTACAGTGGTTGTTGTCTGGTGCTACAGTGAGTGTTGTCTGGTGCTACAGTGGGTGTTGTCTGGTGCTACAGTGGTTGTTGTCTGGTGCTACAATGGTTGTTGTCTGGTGCTACAGTGGTTGTTGTCTGGTGCTACAGTGGTTGTTGTATGGTGCTACAGTGGGTGTTGTCTTGTGCTACAGTGGTTGCTGTCTGGTGCTACAGTGGTTGTTGTCTGGTGCTACAGTGATAGTTGTCTGGTGCTTCAGTGGTAGTTGTCTGGTGCCACAGTGGTTGTTGTCTGGCGCTACATTGGTAGTTGTCTGGTGGTACAATGGTTGTTGTCTGGTGCTACAGTAGTTGTTGTCTGGCGCTACAGTGGTAGTTGTCTGGTGCTACAGTGGTTTTTGTCTGGTGCTACAGTGGTAGTTGTCTGGTGCTACAGTGGGTGTTGTCTGGTGCTACAGTGGTAGTTGTCAGGTGCTACAGTGGTAGTTGTCAGGTGTTACAGTGGTTGTTGTCTGGTGCTACAGTGGTTGTTGTCTGGTGCTAGAGTGGGTGTTGTCTGGTGCTAGAGTGGGTGTTGTCTGGTGCTACAGTGAGTGTTGTCAGGTGTTACAGTGGTTGTTGTCTGGTGCTACAGTGGTTGTTGTCAGGACTACAGTGGTTGTTGTCTGGTGCTAGAGAGGTTGTTGTCTGGTGCTAAAGTGGTAGTTGTCTGGTGCTACAGTGGTTGTTGTCTAGTGCTACAGTGGTTGTTGTCTGGTGCTACAGTGGTTGTTGTCAGGTGCTACAGTGGTTGTTATCTGGTGCTAGAGAGGTTGTTGTCTGGTGCTAAAGTGGTAGTTGTCTGGTGCTACAGTGGTTGTTGTCTGGTGCTACAGTGGTTGTTGTCTAGTGCTACAGTGGTTGTTGTCTGGTGCTACAGTGGTAGTTGTCTGGTGCTACAGTGGTTGTTGTCTGGTGCTACAGTGGTTGTTGTCAGGTGCTACAGTGATAGTTGTCTCGTGCTACAGTGGTTGTTGTCTGGTGCTACAGTGGTTGTTGTCTGGTGCTACAGTGGTAGTTGTCTGGTGCTACAGTGGTAGTTGTCTGGTGCTACAGTGGTAGTTGTCTGGTGCTACAGTGGTTGTTGTCAGGTGCTACAGTGATAGTTGTCTCGTGCTACAGTGGTTGTTGTCTGGTGCTACAGTGGTTGTTGTCTGGTGCTACAGTGGTAGTTGTCTGGTGCTACAGTGGTTGTTGTCTGGTGCTACAGTGGTTGTTGTCAGGTGCTACAGTGATAGTTGTGTGGTGCTACAGTGGTTGTTGTCAGGTGCTACAGTGGTTGTTGTCTGGTGCTACAGTGGTTGTTGACTGGTGCTACAGTGGTTGTTGTCTGGTGCTACAGTGGGTGTTGTCTGGTGCTACAGTGGGTGTTGTCTGGAGCTACAGAGGGTGTTGTCTGGTGCTACAGTGGGTGTTGTCTGGTGCTACAGTGGGTGTTGCCTGGTCTACAGTGGTTGTTGTCTGGTGCTACAGTGGGTGTTGTCTGGTGCTACAGTGGGTGTTGTCTGGTGCTACAGTGGTAGTTGTCTGGTGCTACAGTGGGTGTTGTCTGGTGCTACAGTGGTTGTTGTCTGGTGCTACAGTGGTAGTTGTCTGGTGCTACAGTGGTTGTTGTCTGGTGCTAAAGTGGGTGTTGTCTGGTGCTACAGAGGGTGTTGTCTGGTGCTACAGTGGTTGTTGTCTGGTGCTACAGTGGTACTTGTCTGGAGCTACAGTGGTTGTTGTCTGGTGCTACAGTGGGTGTTGTCTGGTGCTACAGTGGGTGTTGTCTGGTGCTACAGTGGTAGTTGTCTGGTGCTACAGTGGTAGTTGTCTGGTGCTACAGTGGGTGTTGTCTGGTGCTACAGTGGTAGTTGTCTGGTGCTACAGTGGGTGTTGTCTGGTGCTACAGTGGTAGTTGTCTGGTGCTACAGTGGGTGTTGTCTGGTGCTACAGTGGTAGTTGTCTGGTGCTACAGTGGTAGTTGTCTGGTGCTACAGTGGGTGTTGTCTGGTGCTACAGTGGTTGTTGTCTGGTGCTACAGTGGTTGTTGTCTGGTGCTACAGTGGTTGTTGTCTGGTGCTACAGTGGGTGTTGTATGGTGCTACAGTGATAGTTGTCTTTTGCTACAGTGATAGCTGTCTTCTGCTACAGTGGTAGTTGTCTGGTGCTACAGTGGGTGTTGTCTGGTGCTACAGTGATTGTTGTCTAGTGCTTCAGTCATAGTTGTCTGGTGCTACAGTGGTTGTTGTCTGGTGCTACAGTGATAGTTGTCTGGTGCTACAGTGGTAGTTGTCTGGTGCTACAGTGGGTGTTGTCTGGTGCTACAGTGGTAGTTGTCTGGTGCTACAGTGGTTGTTGTCAGGTGCTAAAGTGATAGTTGTCTGGTGCTACAGTGGTAGTTGTCTGGTGCTACAGTGGTAGTTGTCAGGTGCTACAGTGGGTGTTGTCTGGTGCTACAGTAGTTGTTGTCTGGTGCTACAGTGATAGTTGTCTGGCGCTACATTGGTAGTTGTCTGGTGCTACAGTGGTTGTCGTCTGGTGCTACAATGGTTGTTGTCTGGTGCTACAGTGGGTGCTGTCTGGTGCTACAGTGGTAGTTGTCTGGTGCTACAGTGGTTGTTGTCTGGTGCTACAGTGGGTGTTGTCTGGTGCTACAGTGGTTGTTGTCTGGTGCTACAGTGGTTGTTGTCTGGTGCTACAGTGGTTGTTGTCTGGCGCTACACTGGTTGTTGTCTGGTGCTACAGTGGTAGTTGTCTGGTGCTACAGTGGTTTTTGTCTGGTGCTACAGTGATAGTTGCCTGGTGCTATAGTGGTAGTTGTCTGGTGCTACAGTGGGTGTTGTCTGGTGCTACAGTGGGTGTTGTCTGTTGCTACATTGAAAGTTGTCTGGTGCTACAGTGGGTGTTGTCTGGTGCTACAGTGGTAGTTGTCTGGTGCTACAGTGGTTGTTGTCTGGTGCTACAGTGGTAGTTGTCTGGTGCTACAGTGGTAGTTGTCTGGTGTTACAGTGGGTGTTGTCTGGTGCTACAGTGGTTGTTGTCTGGTGCTAAAGTGGGTGTTGTCTGGTGCTACAGAGGGTGTTGTCTGGTGCTAAAGTGGGTGTTGTCTGGTGCTACAGAGGGTGTTGTCTGGTGCTACAGTTGTTGTTGTCTGGTGCTACAGTGGTAGTTGTCTGGTGCTACAGTGGTTGTTGTCTGGTGCTACAGTGGGTGTTGTCTGGTGCTACAGTGGGTGTTGTCTGGTGCTACAGTGGTAGTTGTCTGGTGTTACAGTGGGTGTTGTCTGGTGCTACAGTGGTTGTTGTCTGGTGCTACAGTGGTAGTTGTCTGGTGCTACAGTGGTTGTTGTCTGGTGCTAAAGTGGGTGTTGTCTGGTGCTACAGAGGGTGTTGTCTGGTGCTACAGTGGTTGTTGTCTGGTGCTACAGTGGTAGATGTCTGGTGCTACAGTGGTTGTTGTCTGGTGCTACAGTGGGTGTTGTCTGGTGCTACAGTGGGTGTTTTCTGGTGCTACAGTGGTAGTTGTCTGGTGCTACAGTGGTAGTTGTCTGGTGCTACAGTGGGTGCTGTCTGGTGCTACAGTGGTAGTTATCTGGTGCTACAGTGGTTGTTGTCTGGTGCTACAGTGGGTGTTGTCTGGTGCTACAGTGGTTGTTGTCTGGTGCTACAGTGGTTGTTGTCTGGTGCTACAGTGGTTGTTGTCTGGCGCTACAGTGGTTGTTGTCTGGTGCTACAGTGGTAGTTGTCTGGTGCTACAGTGGTTTTTGTCTGGTGCTACAGTGATAGTTGCCTGGTGCTACAGTGGTAGTTGTCTGGTGCTACAGTGGTTGTTGTCTGGTGCTACAGTGGGTGTTGTCTGGTGCTACATTGAAAGTTGTCTGGTGCTACAGTGGTAGTTGTCTGGTGCTACAGTGGTAGTTGTCTGGTGCTACAGTGGTTGTTGTCTGGTGCTACAGTGGTTGTTGTCTGGTGCTACAGTGGTTGTTGTCTGGTGCTACAGTGAGTGTTGTCTGGTGCTACAGTGGGTGTTGTCTGGTGCTACAGAGGTTGTTGTCTGGTGCTACAATGGTTGTTGTCTGGTGCTACAGTGGTTGTTGTCTGGTGCTACAGTGGTTGTTGTCTGGTGCTACAGTGGGTGTTGTCTGGTGCTACAGTGGTTGTTGTCTGGTGCTACAGTGGTTGTTGTCTGGTGCTACAGTGATAGTTGTCTGGTGCTTCAGTGGTAGTTGTCTAGTGCTACAGTGGTTGTTGTCTGGCGCTACATTGGTAGTTGTCTGGTGGTACAATGGTTGTTGTCTGGTGCTACAGTGGTTTTTGTCTGGTGCTACAGTAGTTGTTGTCTGGTGCTACAGTGGTAGTTGTCTGGTGCTAGAGTGGTTTTTGTCTGGTGCTACAGTGGTAGTTGTCTGGTGCTACAGTGGGTGTTGTCTGGTGCTACAGTGGTAGTTGTCAGGTGCTACAATGGTAGTTGTCAGGTGTTACAGTGGTTGTTGTCTGGTGCTACAGTGGTTGTTGTCTGGTGCTAGAGTGGGTGTTGTCTGGTGCTACAGTGGGTGTTGTCAGGTGTTACAGTGGTTGTTGTCTGGTGCTACAGTGGTTGTTGTCAGGTGCTACAGTGGTTGTTGTCTGGTGTTAGAGAGGTTGTTGTCTGGTGCTAAAGTGGTAGTTGTCTGGTGCTACAGTGGTTGTTGTCTAGTGCTACAGTGGTTGTTGTCTGGTGCTACAGTGGTTGTTGTCTGGTGCTACAGTGGTTGTTGTCTAGTGCTTCAGTGGTTGTTGTCTGGTGCTACAGTGGTTGTTGTCTAGTGCTACAGTGGTTGTTGTCTAGTGCTACAGTGGTTGTTGTCTGGTGCTACAGTGGTTGTTGTCTAGTGCTACAGTGGGTGTTGTATGGTGCTACAGTGGTAGTTGTCTGGTGCTACAGTGGGTGTTTTCTGGTGCTACAGTGGTAGTTGTCTGGTGCTACAGTGGTAGTTGTCTGGTGCTACAGTGGGTGCTGTCTGGTGCTACAGTGGTAGTTATCTGGTGCTACAGTGGTTGTTGTCTGGTGCTACAGTGGGTGTTGTCTGGTGCTACAGTGGTTGTTGTCTGGTGCTACAGTGGTTGTTGTCTGGTGCTACAGTGGTTGTTGTCTGGCGCTACAGTGGTTGTTGTCTGGTGCTACAGTGGTAGTTGTCTGGTGCTACAGTGGTTTTTGTCTGGTGCTACAGTGATAGTTGCCTGGTGCTACAGTGGTAGTTGTCTGGTGCTACAGTGGTTGTTGTCTGGTGCTACAGTGGGTGTTGTCTGGTGCTACATTGAAAGTTGTCTGGTGCTACAGTGGTAGTTGTCTGGTGCTACAGTGGTAGTTGTCTGGTGCTACAGTGGTTGTTGTCTGGTGCTACAGTGGTTGTTGTCTGGTGCTACAGTGGTTGTTGTCTGGTGCTACAGTGAGTGTTGTCTGGTGCTACAGTGGGTGTTGTCTGGTGCTACAGTGGTTGTTGTCTGGTGCTACAATGGTTGTTGTCTGGTGCTACAGTGGTTGTTGTCTGGTGCTACAGTGGTTGTTGTCTGGTGCTACAGTGGGTGTTGTCTGGTGCTACAGTGGTTGTTGTCTGGTGCTACAGTGGTTGTTGTCTGGTGCTACAGTGATAGTTGTCTGGTGCTTCAGTGGTAGTTGTCTAGTGCTACAGTGGTTGTTGTCTGGCGCTACATTGGTAGTTGTCTGGTGGTACAATGGTTGTTGTCTGGTGCTACAGTGGTTTTTGTCTGGTGCTACAGTAGTTGTTGTCTGGTGCTACAGTGGTAGTTGTCTGGTGCTACAGTGGTTTTTGTCTGGTGCTACAGTGGTAGTTGTCTGGTGCTACAGTGGGTGTTGTCTGGTGCTACAGTGGTAGTTGTCAGGTGCTACAATGGTAGTTGTCAGGTGTTACAGTGGTTGTTGTCTGGTGCTACAGTGGTTGTTGTCTGGTGCTAGAGTGGGTGTTGTCTGGTGCTACAGTGGGTGTTGTCAGGTGTTACAGTGGTTGTTGTCTGGTGCTACAGTGGTTGTTGTCAGGTGCTACAGTGGTTGTTGTCTGGTGTTAGAGAGGTTGTTGTCTGGTGCTAAAGTGGTAGTTGTCTGGTGCTACAGTGGTTGTTGTCTAGTGCTACAGTGGTTGTTGTCTGGTGCTACAGTGGTTGTTGTCTGGTGCTACAGTGGTTGTTGTCTAGTGCTTCAGTGGTTGTTGTCTGGTGCTACAGTGGTTGTTGTCTAGTGCTACAGTGGTTGTTGTCTAGTACTACAGTGGTTGTTGTCTGGTGCTACAGTGGTTGTTGTCTAGTGCTACAGTGGGTGTTGTATGGTGCTACAGTGGTAGTTGTCTGGTGCTACAGTGCTTGTTGTCTGGTGCTACAGTGGTTGTTGTCAGGTGCTACAGTGATAGTTGTCTCGTGCTACAGTGGTTGTTGTCTGGTGCTACAGTGGTTGTTGTCTGGTGCTACAGTGGTAGTTGCCTGGTGCTACAGTGGTAGTTGTCTGGTGCTACAGTGGTAGTTGTCTGGTGCTACAGTGGTTGTTGTCTGGTGCTACAGTGGTTGTTGTCAGGTGCTACAGTGATAGTTGTCTGGTGCTACAGTGGTTGTTGTCAGGTGCTACAGTGGTTGTTGTCTGGTGCTACAGTGGTTGTTGTCTGGTGCTACAGTGGTTGTTGTCTGGTGCTACAGTGGGTGTTGTCTGGTGCTACAGTGGGCGTTTTCTGGAGCTACAGAGGGTGTTGTCTGGTGCTACAGTGGGTGTTGTCTGGTGCTACAGTGGGTGTTGTCTGGTGCTACAGTGGTTGTTGTCTGGTGCTACAGTGGGTGTTGTCTGGTGCTACAGTGGGTGTTGTCTGGTGCTACAGTGGTAGTTGTCTGGTGTTACAGTGGGTGTTGTCTGGTGCTACAGTGGTTGTTGTCTGGTGCTACAGTGGTAGTTGTCTGGTGCTACAGTGTTTGTTGTCTGGTGCTAAAGTGGGTGTTGTCTGGTGCTACAGAGGGTGTTGTCTGGTGCTACAGTGGTTGTTGTCTGGTGCTACAGTGGTAGTTGTCTGGTGCTACAGTGGTTGTTGTCTGGTGCTACAGTGGGTGTTGTCTGGTGCTACAGTGGGTGTTTTCTGGTGCTACAGTGGTAGTTGTCTGGTGCTACAGTGGTAGTTGTCTGGTGCTACAGTGGGTGCTGTCTGGTGCTACAGTGGTAGTTATCTGGTGCTACAGTGGGTGTTGTCTGGTGCTACATTGAAAGTTGTCTGGTGCTACAGTGGTAGTTGTCTGGTGCTACAGTGGTAGTTGTCTGGTGCTACAGTGGTTGTTGTCTGGTGCTACAGTGGTTGTTGTCTGGTGCTACAGTGGTTGTTGTCTGGTGCTACAGTGAGTGTTGTCTGGTGCTACAGTGGGTGTTGTCTGGTGCTACAGTGGTTGTTGTCTGGTGCTACAGTGGTTGTTGTCTGGTGCTACAGTGGTTGTTGTATGGTGCTACAGTGGGTGTTGTCTGGTGCTACAGTGGTTGCTGTCTGGTGCTACAGTGGTTGTTGTCTGGTGCTACAGTGATAGTTGTCTGGTGCTTCAGTGGTAGTTGTCTGGTGCTACAGTGGTTGTTGTCTGGCGCTACATTGGTAGTTGTCTGGTGGTACAATGGTTGTTGTCTGGTGCTACAGTGGTTTTTGTCTTGTGCTACAGTAGTTGTTGTCTGGCGCTACAGTGGTAGTTGTCTGGTGCTACAGTGGTTTTTGTCTGGTGCTACAGTGGTAGTTGTCTGGTGCTACAGTGGGTGTTGTCTGGTGCTACAGTGGTAGTTGTCTGGTGCTACAGTGGTTTTTGTCTGGTGCTACAGTGATAGTTGCCTGGTGCTATAGTGGTTTTTGTCTGGTGCTACAGTGATAGTTGCCTGGTGCTATAGTGGTAGTTGTCTGGTGCTACAGTGGGTGTTGTCTGGTGCTACAGTGGGTGTTGTCTGTTGCTACATTGAAAGTTGTCTGGTGCTACAGTGGTTGTTGTCTGGTGCTACAGTGGTAGTTGTCTGGTGCTACAGTGGTAGTTGTCTGGTGTTACAGTGGGTGTTGTCTGGTGCTACAGTGGTTGTTGTCTGGTGCTAAAGTGGGTGTTGTCTGGTGCTACAGAGGGTGTTGTCTGGTGCTAAAGTGGGTGTTGTCTGGTGCTACAGAGGGTGTTGTCTGGTGCTACAGTTGTTGTTGTCTGGTGCTACAGTGGTAGTTGTCTGGTGCTACAGTGGTTGTTGTCTGGTGCTACAGTGGGTGTTGTCTGGTGCTACAGTGGGTGTTGTCTGGTGCTACAGTGGTAGTTGTCTGGTGTTACAGTGGGTGTTGTCTGGTGCTACAGTGGTTGTTGTCTGGTGCTACAGTGGTAGTTGTCTGGTGCTACAGTGGTTGTTGTCTGGTGCCAAAGTGGGTGTTGTCTGGTGCTACAGAGGGTGTTGTCTGGTGCTACAGTGGTTGTTGTCTGGTGCTACAGTGGTAGATGTCTGGTGCTACAGTGGTTGTTGTCTGTTGCTACAGTGGGTGTTGTCTGGTGCTACAGTGGGTGTTTTCTGGTGCTACAGTGGTAGTTGTCTGGTGCTACAGTGGTAGTTGTCTGGTGCTACAGTGGGTGCTGTCTGGTGCTACAGTGGTAGTTATCTGGTGCTACAGTGGTTGTTGTCTGGTGCTTCAGTGGTTGTTGTCTGGCGCTACATTGGTAGTTGTCTGGTGGTACAATGGTTGTTGTCTGGTGCTACAGTGGTTTTTGTCTGGTGCTACAGTAGTTGTTGTCTGGCGCTACAGTGGTAGTTGTCTGGTGCTACAGTGGTTTTTGTCTGGTGCTACAGTGGTAGTTGTCTGGTGCTACAGTGGGTGTTGTCTGGTGCTACAGTGGTAGTTGTCTGGTGCTACAGTGGTTTTTGTCTGGTGCTACAGTGATAGTTGCCTGGTGCTATAGTGGTAGTTGTCTGGTGCTACAGTGGGTGTTGTCTGGTGCTACAGTGGGTGTTGTCTGTTGCTACATTGAAAGTTGTCTGGTGCTACAGTGGGTGTTGTCTGGTGCTACAGTGGTAGTTGTCTGGTGCTACAGTGGTTGTTGTCTGGTGCTACAGTGGTAGTTGTCTGGTGCTACAGTGGTAGTTGTCTGGTGTTACAGTGGGTGTTGTCTGGTGCTACAGTGGTTGTTGTCTGGTGCTAAAGTGGGTGTTGTCTGGTGCTACAGAGGGTGTTGTCTGGTGCTAAAGTGGGTGTTGTCTGGTGCTACAGAGGGTGTTGTCTGGTGCTACAGTTGTTGTTGTCTGGTGCTACAGTGGTAGTTGTCTGGTGCTACAGTGGTTGTTGTCTGGTGCTACAGTGGGTGTTGTCTGGTGCTACAGTGGGTGTTGTCTGGTGCTACAGTGGTAGTTGTCTGGTGTTACAGTGGGTGTTGTCTGGTGCTACAGTGGTTGTTGTCTGGTGCTACAGTGGTAGTTGTCTGGTGCTACAGTGGTTGTTGTCTGGTGCTAAAGTGGGTGTTGTCTGGTGCTACAGAGGGTGTTGTCTGGTGCTACAGTGGTTGTTGTCTGGTGCTACAGTGGTAGATGTCTGGTGCTACAGTGGTTGTTGTCTGGTGCTACAGTGGGTGTTGTCTGGTGCTACAGTGGGTGTTTTCTGGTGCTACAGTGGTAGTTGTCTGGTGCTACAGTGGTAGTTGTCTGGTGCTACAGTGGGTGCTGTCTGGTGCTACAGTGGTAGTTATCTGGTGCTACAGTGGTTGTTGTCTGGTGCTACAGTGGGTGTTGTCTGGTGCTACAGTGGTTGTTGTCTGGTGCTACAGTGGTTGTTGTCTGGTGCTACAGTGGTTGTTGTCTGGCGCTACAGTGGTTGTTGTCTGGTGCTACAGTGGTAGTTGTCTGGTGCTACAGTGGTTTTTGTCTGGTGCTACAGTGATAGTTGCCTGGTGCTACAGTGGTAGTTGTCTGGTGCTACAGTGGTTGTTGTCTGGTGCTACAGTGGGTGTTGTCTGGTGCTACATTGAAAGTTGTCTGGTGCTACAGTGGTAGTTGTCTGGTGCTACAGTGGTAGTTGTCTGGTGCTACAGTGGTTGTTGTCTGGTGCTACAGTGGTTGTTGTCTGGTGCTACAGTGGTTGTTGTCTGGTGCTACAGTGAGTGTTGTCTGGTGCTACAGTGGGTGTTGTCTGGTGCTACAGTGGTTGTTGTCTGGTGCTACAATGGTTGTTGTCTGGTGCTACAGTGGTTGTTGTCTGGTGCTACAGTGGTTGTTGTCTGGTGCTACAGTGGGTGTTGTCTGGTGCTACAGTGGTTGTTGTCTGGTGCTACAGTGGTTGTTGTCTGGTGCTACAGTGATAGTTGTCTGGTGCTTCAGTGGTAGTTGTCTAGTGCTACAGTGGTTGTTGTCTGGCGCTACATTGGTAGTTGTCTGGTGGTACAATGGTTGTTGTCTGGTGCTACAGTGGTTTTTGTCTGGTGCTACAGTAGTTGTTGTCTGGTGCTACAGTGGTAGTTGTCTGGTGCTACAGTGGTTTTCGTCTGGTGCTACAGTGGTAGTTGTCTGGTGCTACAGTGGGTGTTGTCTGGTGCTACAGTGGTAGTTGTCAGGTGCTACAATGGTAGTTGTCAGGTGTTACAGTGGTTGTTGTCTGGTGCTACAGTGGTTGTTGTCTGGTGCTAGAGTGGGTGTTGTCTGGTGCTAGAGTGGGTGTTGTCTGGTGCTACAGTGGGTGTTGTTAGGTGTTACAGTGGTTGTTGTCTGGTGCTACAGTGGTTGTTGTCAGGTGCTACAGTGGTTGTTGTCTGGTGTTAGAGAGGTTGTTGTCTGGTGCTAAAGTGGTAGTTGTCTGGTGCTACAGTGGTTGTTGTCTAGTGCTACAGTGGTTGTTGTCTGGTGCTACAGTGGTTGTTGTCTGGTGCTACAGTGGTTGTTGTCTAGTGCTTCAGTGGTTGTTGTCTGGTGCTACAGTGGTTGTTGTCTAGTGCTACAGTGGTTGTTGTCTAGTGCTACAGTGGTTGTTGTCTGGTGCTACAGTGGTTGTTGTCTAGTGCTACAGTGGGTGTTGTATGGTGCTACAGTGGTAGTTGTCTGGTGCTACAGTGCTTGTTGTCTGGTGCTACAGTGGTTGTTGTCAGGTGCTACAGTGATAGTTGTCTCGTGCTACAGTGGTTGTTGTCTGGTGCTACAGTGGTTGTTGTCTGGTGCTACAGTGGTAGTTGTCTGGTGCTACAGTGGTAGTTGTCTGGTGCTACAGTGGTAGTTGTCTGGTGCTACAGTGGTTGTTGTCTGGTGCTACAGTGGTTGTTGTCAGGTGCTACAGTGATAGTTGTCTGGTGCTACAGTGGTTGTTGTCAGGTGCTACAATGGTTGTTGTCTGGTGCTACAGTGGTTGTTGTCTGGTGCTACAGTGGTTGTTGTCTGGTGCTACAGTGGGTGTTGTCTGGTGCTACAGTGGGCGTTTTCTGGAGCTACAGAGGGTGTTGTCTGGTGCTACAGTGGGTGTTGTCTGGTGCTACAGTGGGTGTTGTCTGGTGCTACAGTGGTTGTTGTCTGGTGCTACAGTGGGTGTTGTCTGGTGCGACAGTGGGTGTTGTCTGGTGCTACAGTGGTAGTTGTCTGGTGTTACAGTGGGTGTTGTCTGGTGCTACAGTGGTTGTTGTCTGGTGCTACAGTGGTAGTTGTCTGGTGCTACAGTGTTTGTTGTCTGGTGCTAAAGTGGGTGTTGTCTGGTGCTACAGAGGGTGTTGTCTGGTGTTACAGTGGGTGTTGTCTGGTGCTACAGTGGTTGTTGTCTGGTGCTACAGTGGTAGTTGTCTGGTGCTACAGTGTTTGTTGTCTGGTGCTAAAGTGGGTGTTGTCTGGTGCTACAGAGGGTGTTGTCTGGTGCTACAGTGGTTGTTGTCTGGTGCTACAGTGGTAGTTGTCTGGTGTTACAGTGGGTGTTGTCTGGTGCTACAGTGGTAGTTATCTGGTGCTACAGTGGGTGTTGTCTGGTGCTACATTGAAAGTTGTCTGGTGCTACAGTGGTAGTTGTCTGGTGCTACAGTGGTAGTTGTCTGGTGCTACAGTGGTTGTTGTCTGGTGCTACAGTGGTTGTTGTCTGGTGCTACAGTGGTTGTTGTCTGGTGCTACAGTGAGTGTTGTCTGGTGCTACAGTGGGTGTTGTCTGGTGCTACAGTGGTTGTTGTCTGGTGCTACAATGGTTGTTGTCTGGTGCTACAGTGGTTGTTGTCTGGTGCTGCAGTGGTTGTTGTATGGTGCTACAGTGGGTGTTGTCTGGTGCTACAGTGGTTGCTGTCTGGTGCTACAGTGGTTGTTGTCTGGTGCTACAGTGATAGTTGTCTGGTGCTTCAGTGGTAGTTGTCTGGTGCTACAGTGGTTGTTGTCTGGCGCTACATTGGTAGTTGTCTGGTGGTACAATGGTTGTTGTCTGGTGCTACAGTGGTTTTTGTCTGGTGCTACAGTAGTTGTTGTCTGGCGCTACAGTGGTAGTTGTCTGGTGCTACAGTGGTTTTTGTCTGGTGCTACAGTGGTAGTTGTCTGGTGCTACAGTGGGTGTTGTCTGGTGCTACAGTGGTAGTTGTCAGGTGCTACAGTGGTAGTTGTCAGGTGTTACAGTGGTTGTTGTCTGGTGCTACAGTGGTTGTTGTCTGGTGCTAGAATGGGTGTTGTCTGGTGCTAGAGTGGGTGTTGTCTGGTGCTACAGTGAGTGTTGTCAGGTGTTACAGTGGTTGTTGTCTGGTGCTACAGTGGTTGTTGTCAGGTGCTACAGTGGTTGTTGTCTGGTGCTAGAGAGGTTGTTGTCTGGTGCTAAAGTGGTAGTTGTCTGGTGCTACAGTGGTTGTTGTCTAGTGCTACAGTGGTTGTTGTCTGGTGCTACAGTGGTTGTTGTCAGGTGCTACAGTGGTTGTTATCTGGTGCTAGAGAGGTTGTTGTCTGGTGCTAAAGTGGTAGTTGTCTGGTGCTACAGTGGTTGTTGTCTGGTGCTACAGTGGTTGTTGTCTAGTGCTACAGTGGTTGTTGTCTGGTGCTACAGTGGTAGTTGTCTGGTGCTACAGTGGTTGTTGTCTGGTGCTACAGTGGTTGTTGTCAGGTGCTACAGTGATAGTTGTCCCGTGCTACAGTGGTTGTTGTCTGGTGCTACAGTGGTTGTTGTCTGGTGCTACAGTGGTAGTTGTCTGGTGCTACAGTGGTAGTTGTCTGGTGCTACAGTGGTAGTTGTCTGGTGCTACAGTGGTTGTTGTCAGGTGCTACAGTGATAGTTGTCTCGTGCTACAGTGGTTGTTGTCTGGTGCTACAGTGGTTGTTGTCTGGTGCTACAGTGGTAGTTGTCTGGTGCTACAGTGGTTGTTGTCTGGTGCTACAGTGGTTGTTGTCAGGTGCTACAGTGATAGTTGTCTGGTGCTACAGTGGTTGTTGTCAGGTGCTACAGTGGTTGTTGTCTGGTGCTACAGTGGTTGTTGTCTGGTGCTACAGTGGTTGTTGTCTGGTGCTACAGTGGGTGTTGTCTGGTGCTACAGTGGGTGTTGTCTGGAGCTACAGAGGGTGTTGTCTGGTGCTACAGTTGGTGTTGTCTGGTGCTACAGTGGGCGTTGCCTGGTCTACAGTGGTTGTTGTCTGGTGCTACAGTGGGTGTTGTCTGGTGCTACAGTGGGTGTTGTCTGGTGCTACAGTGGTAGTTGTCTGGTGCTACAGTGGGTGTTGTCTGGTGCTACAGTGGTTGTTGTCTGGTGCTACAGTGGTAGTTGTCTGGTGCTACAGTGGTTGTTGTCTGGTGCTAAAGTGGGTGTTGTCTGGTGCTACAGAGGGTGTTGTCTGGTGCTACAGTGGTTGTTGTCTGGTGCTACAGTGGTACTTGTCTGGAGCTACAGTGGTTGTTGTCTGGTGCTACAGTGGGTGTTGTCTGGTGCTACAGTGGGTGTTGTCTGGTGCTACAGTGGTAGTTGTCTGGTGCTACAGTGGTAGTTGTCTGGTGCTACAGTGGGTGTTGTCTGGTGCTACAGTGGTAGTTGTCTGGTGCTACAGTGGGTGTTGTCTGGTGCTACAGTGGTAGTTGTCTGGTGCTACAGTGGGTGTTGTCTGGTGCTACAGTGGTAGTTGTCTGGTGCTACAGTGGTAGTTGTCTGGTGCTACAGTGGGTGTTGTCTGGTGCTACAGTGGTTGTTGTCTGGTGCTACAGTGGTTGTTGTCTGGTGCTACAGTGGTTGTTGTCTGGTGCTACAGTGGGTGTTGTATGGTGCTACAGTGATAGTTGTCTTTTGCTACAGTGATAGCTGTCTTCTGCTACAGTGGTAGTTGTCTGGTGCTACAGTGGGTGTTGTCTGGTGCTACAGTGATTGTTGTCTAGTGCTACAGTCATAGTTGTCTGGTGCTACAGTGGTTGTTGTCTGGTGCTACAGTGATAGTTGTCTGGTGCTACAGTGGTAGTTGTCTGGTGCTACAGTGGGTGTTGTCTGGTGCTACAGTGGTAGTTGTCTGGTGCTACAGTGGTTGTTGTCAGGTGCTAAAGTGATAGTTGTCTGGTGCTACAGTGGTAGTTGTCTGGTGCTACAGTGGTAGTTGTCAGGTGCTACAGTGGGTGTTGTCTGGTGCTACAGTGGTTGTTGTCTGGTGCTACAGTGATAGTTGTCTGGCGCTACATTGGTAGTTGTCTGGTGCTACAGTGGTTGTCGTCTGGTGCTACAATGGTTGTTGTCTGGTGCTACAGTGGGTGCTGTCTGGTGCTACAGTGGTAGTTGTCTGGTGCTACAGTGGTTGTTGTCTGGTGCTACAGTGGGTGTTGTCTGGTGCTACAGTGGTTGTTGTCTGGTGCTACAGTGGTTGTTGTCTGGTGCTACAGTGGTTGTTGTCTGGCGCTACACTGGTTGTTGTCTGGTGCTACAGTTGTAGTTGTCTGGTGCTACAGTGGTTTTTGTCTGGTGCTACAGTGATAGTTGCCTGGTGCTATGGTGGTAGTTGTCTGGTGCTACAGTGGGTGTTGTCTGGTGCTACAGTGGGTGTTGTCTGTTGCTACATTGAAAGTTGTCTGGTGCTACAGTGGGTGTTGTCTGGTGCTACAGTGGTAGTTGTCTGGTGCTACAGTGGTTGTTGTCTGGTGCTACAGTGGTAGTTGTCTGGTGCTACAGTGGTAGTTGTCTGGTGTTACAGTGGGTGTTGTCTGGTGCTACAGTGGTTGTTGTCTGGTGCTAAAGTGGGTGTTGTCTGGTGCTACAGAGGGTGTTGTCTGGTGCTAAAGTGGGTGTTGTCTGGTGCTACAGAGGGTGTTGTCTGGTGCTACAGTTGTTGTTGTCTGGTGCTACAGTGGTAGTTGTCTGGTGCTACAGTGGTTGTTGTCTGGTGCTACAGTGGGTGTTGTCTGGTGCTACAGTGGGTGTTGTCTGGTGCTACAGTGGTAGTTGTCTGGTGTTACAGTGGGTGTTGTCTGGTGCTACAGTGGTTGTTGTCTGGTGCTACAGTGGTAGTTGTCTGGTGCTACAGTGGTTGTTGTCTGGTGCTAAAGTGGGTGTTGTCTGGTGCTACAGAGGGTGTTGTCTGGTGCTACAGTGGTTGTTGTCTGGTGCTACAGTGGTAGATGTCTGGTGCTACAGTGGTTGTTGTCTGGTGCTACAGTGGGTGTTGTCTGGTGCTACAGTGGGTGTTTTCTGGTGCTACAGTGGTAGTTGTCTGGTGCTACAGTGGTAGTTGTCTGGTGCTACAGTGGGTGCTGTCTGGTGCTACAGTGGTAGTTATCTGGTGCTACAGTGGTTGTTGTCTGGTGCTACAGTGGGTGTTGTCTGGTGCTACAGTGGTTGTTGTCTGGTGCTACAGTGGTAGTTGTCTGGTGCTACAGTGGTTGTTGTCTGGTGCTAAAGTGGGTGTTGTCTGGTGCTACAGAGGGTGTTGTCTGGTGCTACAGTGGTTGTTGTCTGGTGCTACAGTGGTACTTGTCTGGAGCTACAGTGGTTGTTGTCTGGTGCTACAGTGGGTGTTGTCTGGTGCTACAGTGGGTGTTGTCTGGTGCTACAGTGGTAGTTGTCTGGTGCTACAGTGGTAGTTGTCTGGTGCTACAGTGGGTGTTGTCTGGTGCTACAGTGGTAGTTGTCTGGTGCTACAGTGGGTGTTGTCTGGTGCTACAGTGGTAGTTGTCTGGTGCTACAGTGGGTGTTGTCTGGTGCTACAGTGGTAGTTGTCTGGTGCTACAGTGGTAGTTGTCTGGTGCTACAGTGGGTGTTGTCTGGTGCTACAGTGGTTGTTGTCTGGTGCTACAGTGGTTGTTGTCTGGTGCTACAGTGGTTGTTGTCTGGTGCTACAGTGGGTGTTGTATGGTGCTACAGTGATAGTTGTCTTTTGCTACAGTGATAGCTGTCTTCTGCTACAGTGGTAGTTGTCTGGTGCTACAGTGGGTGTTGTCTGGTGCTACAGTGATTGTTGTCTAGTGCTACAGTCATAGTTGTCTGGTGCTACAGTGGTTGTTGTCTGGTGCTACAGTGATAGTTGTCTGGTGCTACAGTGGTAGTTGTCTGGTGCTACAGTGGGTGTTGTCTGGTGCTACAGTGGTAGTTGTCTGGTGCTACAGTGGTTGTTGTCAGGTGCTAAAGTGATAGTTGTCTGGTGCTACAGTGGTAGTTGTCTGGTGCTACAGTGGTAGTTGTCAGGTGCTACAGTGGGTGTTGTCTGGTGCTACAGTGGTTGTTGTCTGGTGCTACAGTGATAGTTGTCTGGCGCTACATTGGTAGTTGTCTGGTGCTACAGTGGTTGTCGTCTGGTGCTACAATGGTTGTTGTCTGGTGCTACAGTGGGTGCTGTCTGGTGCTACAGTGGTAGTTGTCTGGTGCTACAGTGGTTGTTGTCTGGTGCTACAGTGGGTGTTGTCTGGTGCTACAGTGGTTGTTGTCTGGTGCTACAGTGGTTGTTGTCTGGTGCTACAGTGGTTGTTGTCTGGCGCTACACTGGTTGTTGTCTGGTGCTACAGTGGTAGTTGTCTGGTGCTACAGTGGTTTTTGTCTGGTGCTACAGTGATAGTTGCCTGGTGCTATAGTGGTAGTTGTCTGGTGCTACAGTGGGTGTTGTCTGGTGCTACAGTGGGTGTTGTCTGTTGCTACATTGAAAGTTGTCTGGTGCTACAGTGGGTGTTGTCTGGTGCTACAGTGGTAGTTGTCTGGTGCTACAGTGGTTATTGTCTGGTGCTACAGTGGTAGTTGTCTGGTGCTACAGTGGTAGTTGTCTGGTGTTACAGTGGGTGTTGTCTGGTGCTACAGTGGTTGTTGTCTGGTGCTAAAGTGGGTGTTGTCTGGTGCTACAGAGGGTGTTGTCTGGTGCTAAAGTGGGTGTTGTCTGGTGCTACAGAGGGTGTTGTCTGGTGCTACAGTTGTTGTTGTCTGGTGCTACAGTGGTAGTTGTCTGGTGCTACAGTGGTTGTTGTCTGGTGCTACAGTGGGTGTTGTCTGGTGCTACAGTGGGTGTTGTCTGGTGCTACAGTGGTAGTTGTCTGGTGTTACAGTGGGTGTTGTCTGGTGCTACAGTGGTTGTTGTCTGGTGCTACAGTGGTAGTTGTCTGGTGCTACAGTGGTTGTTGTCTGGTGCTAAAGTGGGTGTTGTCTGGTGCTACAGAGGGTGTTGTCTGGTGCTACAGTGGTTGTTGTCTGGTGCTACAGTGGTAGATGTCTGGTGCTACAGTGGTTGTTGTCTGGTGCTACAGTGGGTGTTGTCTGCTGCTACAGTGGGTGTTTTCTGGTGCTACAGTGGTAGTTGTCTGGTGCTACAGTGGTAGTTGTCTGGTGCTACAGTGGGTGCTGTCTGGTGCTACAGTGGTAGTTATCTGGTGCTACAGTGGTTGTTGTCTGGTGCTACAGTGGGTGTTGTCTGGTGCTACAGTGGTTGTTGTCTGGTGCTACAGTGGTTGTTGTCTGGTGCTACAGTGGTTGTTGTCTGGCGCTACAGTGGTTGTTGTCTGGTGCTACAGTGGTAGTTGTCTGGTGCTACAGTGGTTTTTGTCTGGTGCTACAGTGATAGTTGCCTGGTGCTACAGTGGTAGTTGTCTGGTGCTACAGTGGTTGTTGTCTGGTGCTACAGTGGGTGTTGTCTGGTGCTACATTGAAAGTTGTCTGGTGCTACAGTGGTAGTTGTCTGGTGCTACAGTGGTAGTTGTCTGGTGCTACAGTGGTTGTTGTCTGGTGCTACAGTGGTTGTTGTCTGGTGCTACAGTGGTTGTTGTCTGGTGCTACAGTGAGTGTTGTCTGGTGCTACAGTGGGTGTTGTCTGGTGCTACAGTGGTTGTTGTCTGGTGCTACAATGGTTGTTGTCTGGTGCTACAGTGGTTGTTGTCTGGTGCTACAGTGGTTGTTGTCTGGTGCTACAGTGGGTGTTGTCTGGTGCTACAGTGGTTGTTGTCTGGTGCTACAGTGGTTGTTGTCTGGTGCTACAGTGATAGTTGTCTGGTGCTTCAGTGGTAGTTGTCTAGTGCTACAGTGGTTGTTGTCTGGCGCTACATTGGTAGTTGTCTGGTGGTACAATGGTTGTTGTCTGGTGCTACAGTGGTTTTTGTCTGGTGCTACAGTAGTTGTTGTCTGGTGCTACAGTGGTAGTTGTCTGGTGCTACAGTGGTTTTTGTCTGGTGCTACAGTGGTAGTTGTCTGGTGCTACAGTGGGTGTTGTCTGGTGCTACAGTGGTAGTTGTCAGGTGCTACAATGGTAGTTGTCAGGTGTTACAGTGGTTGTTGTCTGGTGCTACAGTGGTTGTTGTCTGGTGCTAGAGTGGGTGTTGTCTGGTGCTAGAGTGGGTGTTGTCTGGTGCTACAGTGGGTGTTGTCAGGTGTTACAGTGGTTGTTGTCTGGTGCTACAGTGGTTGTTGTCAGGTGCTACAGTGGTTGTTGTCTGGTGTTAGAGAGGTTGTTGTCTGGTGCTAAAGTGGTAGTTGTCTGGTGCTACAGTGGTTGTTGTCTAGTGCTACAGTGGTTGTTGTCTGGTGCTACAGTGGTTGTTGTCTGGTGCTACAGTGGTTGTTGTCTAGTGCTTCAGTGGTTGTTGTTTGGTGCTACAGTGGTTGTTGTCTAGTGCTACAGTGGTTGTTGTCTAGTGCTACAGTGATTGTTGTCTGGTGCTACAGTGGTTGTTGTCTGGTGCTAGAGAGGTTGTTGTCTGGTGCTAAAGTGGTAGTTGTCTGGTGCTACAGTGGTTGTTGTCTAGTGCTACAGTGGTTGTTGTCTGGTGCTACAGTGGTTGTTGTCAGGTGCTACAGTGGTTGTTATCTGGTGCTAGAGAGGTTGTTGTCTGGTGCTAAAGTGGTAGTTGTCTGGTGCTACAGTGGTTGTTGTCTGGTGCTACAGTGGTTGTTGTCTAGTGCTACAGTGGTTGTTGTCTGGTGCTACAGTGGTAGTTGTCTGGTGCTACAGTGGTTGTTGTCTGGTGCTACAGTGGTTGTTGTCAGGTGCTACAGTGATAGTTGTCCCGTGCTACAGTGGTTGTTGTCTGGTGCTACAGTGGTTGTTGTCTGGTGCTACAGTGGTAGTTGTCTGGTGCTACAGTGGTAGTTGTCTGGTGCTACAGTGGTAGTTGTCTGGTGCTACAGTGGTTGTTGTCAGGTGCTACAGTGATAGTTGTCTCGTGCTACAGTGGTTGTTGTCTGGTGCTACAGTGGTTGTTGTCTGGTGCTACAGTGGTAGTTGTCTGGTGCTACAGTGGTTGTTGTCTGGTGCTACAGTGGTTGTTGTCAGGTGCTACAGTGATAGTTGTCTGGTGCTACAGTGGTTGTTGTCAGGTGCTACAGTGGTTGTTGTCTGGTGCTACAGTGGTTGTTGTCTGGTGCTACAGTGGTTGTTGTCTGGTGCTACAGTGGGTGTTGTCTGGTGCTACAGTGGGTGTTGTCTGGAGCTACAGAGGGTGTTGTCTGGTGCTACAGTTGGTGTTGTCTGGTGCTACAGTGGGCGTTGCCTGGTCTACAGTGGTTGTTGTCTGGTGCTACAGTGGGTGTTGTCTGGTGCTACAGTGGGTGTTGTCTGGTGCTACAGTGGTAGTTGTCTGGTGCTACAGTGGGTGTTGTCTGGTGCTACAGTGGTTGTTGTCTGGTGCTACAGTGGTAGTTGTCTGGTGCTACAGTGGTTGTTGTCTGGTGCTAAAGTGGGTGTTGTCTGGTGCTACAGAGGGTGTTGTCTGGTGCTACAGTGGTTGTTGTCTGGTGCTACAGTGGTACTTGTCTGGAGCTACAGTGGTTGTTGTCTGGTGCTACAGTGGGTGTTGTCTGGTGCTACAGTGGGTGTTGTCTGGTGCTACAGTGGTAGTTGTCTGGTGCTACAGTGGTAGTTGTCTGGTGCTACAGTGGGTGTTGTCTGGTGCTACAGTGGTAGTTGTCTGGTGCTACAGTGGGTGTTGTCTGGTGCTACAGTGGTAGTTGTCTGGTGCTACAGTGGGTGTTGTCTGGTGCTACAGTGGTAGTTGTCTGGTGCTACAGTGGTAGTTGTCTGGTGCTACAGTGGGTGTTGTCTGGTGCTACAGTGGTTGTTGTCTGGTGCTACAGTGGTTGTTGTCTGGTGCTACAGTGGTTGTTGTCTGGTGCTACAGTGGGTGTTGTATGGTGCTACAGTGATAGTTGTCTTTTGCTACAGTGATAGCTGTCTTCTGCTACAGTGGTAGTTGTCTGGTGCTACAGTGGGTGTTGTCTGGTGCTACAGTGATTGTTGTCTAGTGCTACAGTCATAGTTGTCTGGTGCTACAGTGGTTGTTGTCTGGTGCTACAGTGATAGTTGTCTGGTGCTACAGTGGTAGTTGTCTGGTGCTACAGTGGGTGTTGTCTGGTGCTACAGTGGTAGTTGTCTGGTGCTACAGTGGTTGTTGTCAGGTGCTAAAGTGATAGTTGTCTGGTGCTACAGTGGTAGTTGTCTGGTGCTACAGTGGTAGTTGTCAGGTGCTACAGTGGGTGTTGTCTGGTGCTACAGTGGTTGTTGTCTGGTGCTACAGTGATAGTTGTCTGGCGCTACATTGGTAGTTGTCTGGTGCTACAGTGGTTGTCGTCTGGTGCTACAATGGTTGTTGTCTGGTGCTACAGTGGGTGCTGTCTGGTGCTACAGTGGTAGTTGTCTGGTGCTACAGTGGTTGTTGTCTGGTGCTACAGTGGGTGTTGTCTGGTGCTACAGTGGTTGTTGTCTGGTGCTACAGTGGTTGTTGTCTGGTGCTACAGTGGTTGTTGTCTGGCGCTACACTGGTTGTTGTCTGGTGCTACAGTTGTAGTTGTCTGGTGCTACAGTGGTTTTTGTCTGGTGCTACAGTGATAGTTGCCTGGTGCTATGGTGGTAGTTGTCTGGTGCTACAGTGGGTGTTGTCTGGTGCTACAGTGGGTGTTGTCTGTTGCTACATTGAAAGTTGTCTGGTGCTACAGTGGGTGTTGTCTGGTGCTACAGTGGTAGTTGTCTGGTGCTACAGTGGTTATTGTCTGGTGCTACAGTGGTAGTTGTCTGGTGCTACAGTGGTAGTTGTCTGGTGTTACAGTGGGTGTTGTCTGGTGCTACAGTGGTTGTTGTCTGGTGCTAAAGTGGGTGTTGTCTGGTGCTACAGAGGGTGTTGTCTGGTGCTAAAGTGGGTGTTGTCTGGTGCTACAGAGGGTGTTGTCTGGTGCTACAGTTGTTGTTGTCTGGTGCTACAGTGGTAGTTGTCTGGTGCTACAGTGGTTGTTGTCTGGTGCTACAGTGGGTGTTGTCTGGTGCTACAGTGGGTGTTGTCTGGTGCTACAGTGGTAGTTGTCTGGTGTTACAGTGGGTGTTGTCTGGTGCTACAGTGGTTGTTGTCTGGTGCTACAGTGGTAGTTGTCTGGTGCTACAGTGGTTGTTGTCTGGTGCTAAAGTGGGTGTTGTCTGGTGCTACAGAGGGTGTTGTCTGGTGCTACAGTGGTTGTTGTCTGGTGCTACAGTGGTAGATGTCTGGTGCTACAGTGGTTGTTGTCTGGTGCTACAGTGGGTGTTGTCTGGTGCTACAGTGGGTGTTTTCTGGTGCTACAGTGGTAGTTGTCTGGTGCTACAGTGGTAGTTGTCTGGTGCTACAGTGGGTGCTGTCTGGTGCTACAGTGGTAGTTATCTGGTGCTACAGTGGTTGTTGTCTGGTGCTACAGTGGGTGTTGTCTGGTGCTACAGTGGTTGTTGTCTGGTGCTACAGTGGTTGTTGTCTGGTGCTACAGTGGTTGTTGTCTGGCGCTACAGTGGTTGTTGTCTGGTGCTACAGTGGTAGTTGTCTGGTGCTACAGTGGTTTTTGTCTGGTGCTACAGTGATAGTTGCCTGGTGCTACAGTGGTAGTTGTCTGGTGCTACAGTGGTTGTTGTCTGGTGCTACAGTGGGTGTTGTCTGGTGCTACATTGAAAGTTGTCTGGTGCTACAGTGGTAGTTGTCTGGTGCTACAGTGGTAGTTGTCTGGTGCTACAGTGGTTGTTGTCTGGTGCTACAGTGGTTGTTGTCTGGTGCTACAGTGGTTGTTGTCTGGTGCTACAGTGAGTGTTGTCTGGTGCTACAGTGGGTGTTGTCTGGTGCTACAGTGGTTGTTGTCTGGTGCTACAATGGTTGTTGTCTGGTGCTACAGTGGTTGTTGTCTGGTGCTACAGTGGTTGTTGTCTGGTGCTACAGTGGGTGTTGTCTGGTGCTACAGTGGTTGTTGTCTGGTGCTACAGTGGTTGTTGTCTGGTGCTACAGTGATAGTTGTCTGGTGCTTCAGTGGTAGTTGTCTAGTGCTACAGTGGTTGTTGTCTGGCGCTACATTGGTAGTTGTCTGGTGGTACAATGGTTGTTGTCTGGTGCTACAGTGGTTTTTGTCTGGTGCTACAGTAGTTGTTGTCTGGTGCTACAGTGGTAGTTGTCTGGTGCTACAGTGGTTTTTGTCTGGTGCTACAGTGGTAGTTGTCTGGTGCTACAGTGGGTGTTGTCTGGTGCTACAGTGGTAGTTGTCAGGTGCTACAATGGTAGTTGTCAGGTGTTACAGTGGTTGTTGTCTGGTGCTACAGTGGTTGTTGTCTGGTGCTAGAGTGGGTGTTGTCTGGTGCTAGAGTGGGTGTTGTCTGGTGCTACAGTGGGTGTTGTCAGGTGTTACAGTGGTTGTTGTCTGGTGCTACAGTGGTTGTTGTCAGGTGCTACAGTGGTTGTTGTCTGGTGTTAGAGAGGTTGTTGTCTGGTGCTAAAGTGGTAGTTGTCTGGTGCTACAGTGGTTGTTGTCTAGTGCTACAGTGGTTGTTGTCTGGTGCTACAGTGGTTGTTGTCTGGTGCTACAGTGGTTGTTGTCTAGTGCTTCAGTGGTTGTTGTTTGGTGCTACAGTGGTTGTTGTCTAGTGCTACAGTGGTTGTTGTCTAGTGCTACAGTGATTGTTGTCTGGTGCTACAGTGGTTGTTGTCTGGTGCTAGAGAGGTTGTTGTCTGGTGCTAAAGTGGTAGTTGTCTGGTGCTACAGTGGTTGTTGTCTAGTGCTACAGTGGTTGTTGTCTGGTGCTACAGTGGTTGTTGTCAGGTGCTACAGTGGTTGTTATCTGGTGCTAGAGAGGTTGTTGTCTGGTGCTAAAGTGGTAGTTGTCTGGTGCTACAGTGGTTGTTGTCTGGTGCTACAGTGGTTGTTGTCTAGTGCTACAGTGGTTGTTGTCTGGTGCTACAGTGGTAGTTGTCTGGTGCTACAGTGGTTGTTGTCTGGTGCTACAGTGGTTGTTGTCAGGTGCTACAGTGATAGTTGTCCCGTGCTACAGTGGTTGTTGTCTGGTGCTACAGTGGTTGTTGTCTGGTGCTACAGTGGTAGTTGTCTGGTGCTACAGTGGTAGTTGTCTGGTGCTACAGTGGTAGTTGTCTGGTGCTACAGTGGTTGTTGTCAGGTGCTACAGTGATAGTTGTCTCGTGCTACAGTGGTTGTTGTCTGGTGCTACAGTGGTTGTTGTCTGGTGCTACAGTGGTAGTTGTCTGGTGCTACAGTGGTTGTTGTCTGGTGCTACAGTGGTTGTTGTCAGGTGCTACAGTGATAGTTGTCTGGTGCTACAGTGGTTGTTGTCAGGTGCTACAGTGGTTGTTGTCTGGTGCTACAGTGGTTGTTGTCTGGTGCTACAGTGGTTGTTGTCTGGTGCTACAGTGGGTGTTGTCTGGTGCTACAGTGGGTGTTGTCTGGAGCTACAGAGGGTGTTGTCTGGTGCTACAGTTGGTGTTGTCTGGTGCTACAGTGGGCGTTGCCTGGTCTACAGTGGTTGTTGTCTGGTGCTACAGTGGGTGTTGTCTGGTGCTACAGTGGGTGTTGTCTGGTGCTACAGTGGTAGTTGTCTGGTGCTACAGTGGGTGTTGTCTGGTGCTACAGTGGTTGTTGTCTGGTGCTACAGTGGTAGTTGTCTGGTGCTACAGTGGTTGTTGTCTGGTGCTAAAGTGGGTGTTGTCTGGTGCTACAGAGGGTGTTGTCTGGTGCTACAGTGGTTGTTGTCTGGTGCTACAGTGGTACTTGTCTGGAGCTACAGTGGTTGTTGTCTGGTGCTACAGTGGGTGTTGTCTGGTGCTACAGTGGGTGTTGTCTGGTGCTACAGTGGTAGTTGTCTGGTGCTACAGTGGTAGTTGTCTGGTGCTACAGTGGGTGTTGTCTGGTGCTACAGTGGTAGTTGTCTGGTGCTACAGTGGGTGTTGTCTGGTGCTACAGTGGTAGTTGTCTGGTGCTACAGTGGGTGTTGTCTGGTGCTACAGTGGTAGTTGTCTGGTGCTACAGTGGTAGTTGTCTGGTGCTACAGTGGGTGTTGTCTGGTGCTACAGTGGTTGTTGTCTGGTGCTACAGTGGTTGTTGTCTGGTGCTACAGTGGTTGTTGTCTGGTGCTACAGTGGGTGTTGTATGGTGCTACAGTGATAGTTGTCTTTTGCTACAGTGATAGCTGTCTTCTGCTACAGTGGTAGTTGTCTGGTGCTACAGTGGGTGTTGTCTGGTGCTACAGTGATTGTTGTCTAGTGCTACAGTCATAGTTGTCTGGTGCTACAGTGGTTGTTGTCTGGTGCTACAGTGATAGTTGTCTGGTGCTACAGTGGTAGTTGTCTGGTGCTACAGTGGGTGTTGTCTGGTGCTACAGTGGTAGTTGTCTGGTGCTACAGTGGTTGTTGTCAGGTGCTAAAGTGATAGTTGTCTGGTGCTACAGTGGTAGTTGTCTGGTGCTACAGTGGTAGTTGTCAGGTGCTACAGTGGGTGTTGTCTGGTGCTACAGTGGTTGTTGTCTGGTGCTACAGTGATAGTTGTCTGGCGCTACATTGGTAGTTGTCTGGTGCTACAGTGGTTGTCGTCTGGTGCTACAATGGTTGTTGTCTGGTGCTACAGTGGGTGCTGTCTGGTGCTACAGTGGTAGTTGTCTGGTGCTACAGTGGTTGTTGTCTGGTGCTACAGTGGGTGTTGTCTGGTGCTACAGTGGTTGTTGTCTGGTGCTACAGTGGTTGTTGTATGGTGCTACAGTGGTTGTTGTCTGGCGCTACACTGGTTGTTGTCTGGTGCTACAGTTGTAGTTGTCTGGTGCTACAGTGGTTTTTGTCTGGTGCTACAGTGATAGTTGCCTGGTGCTATGGTGGTAGTTGTCTGGTGCTACAGTGGGTGTTGTCTGGTGCTACAGTGGGTGTTGTCTGTTGCTACATTGAAAGTTGTCTGGTGCTACAGTGGGTGTTGTCTGGTGCTACAGTGGTAGTTGTCTGGTGCTACAGTGGTTGTTGTCTGGTGCTACAGTGGTAGTTGTCTGGTGCTACAGTGGTAGTTGTCTGGTGTTACAGTGGGTGTTGTCTGGTGCTACAGTGGTTGTTGTCTGGTGCTAAAGTGGGTGTTGTCTGGTGCTACAGAGGGTGTTGTCTGGTGCTAAAGTGGGTGTTGTCTGGTGCTACAGAGGGTGTTGTCTGGTGCTACAGTTGTTGTTGTCTGGTGCTACAGTGGTAGTTGTCTGGTGCTACAGTGGTTGTTGTCTGGTGCTACAGTGGGTGTTGTCTGGTGCTACAGTGGGTGTTGTCTGGTGCTACAGTGGTAGTTGTCTGGTGTTACAGTGGGTGTTGTCTGGTGCTACAGTGGTTGTTGTCTGGTGCTACAGTGGTAGTTGTCTGGTGCTACAGTGGTTGTTGTCTGGTGCTAAAGTGGGTGTTGTCTGGTGCTACAGAGGGTGTTGTCTGGTGCTACAGTGGTTGTTGTCTGGTGCTACAGTGGTAGATGTCTGGTGCTACAGTGGTTGTTGTCTGGTGCTACAGTGGGTGTTGTCTGGTGCTACAGTGGGTGTTTTCTGGTGCTACAGTGGTAGTTGTCTGGTGCTACAGTGGTAGTTGTCTGGTGCTACAGTGGGTGCTGTCTGGTGCTACAGTGGTAGTTATCTGGTGCTACAGTGGTTGTTGTCTGGTGCTACAGTGGGTGTTGTCTGGTGCTACAGTGGTTGTTGTCTGGTGCTACAGTGGTAGTTGTCTGGTGCTACAGTGGTTGTTGTCTGGTGCTAAAGTGGGTGTTGTCTGGTGCTACAGAGGGTGTTGTCTGGTGCTACAGTGGTTGTTGTCTGGTGCTACAGTGGTACTTGTCTGGAGCTACAGTGGTTGTTGTCTGGTGCTACAGTGGGTGTTGTCTGGTGCTACAGTGGGTGTTGTCTGGTGCTACAGTGGTAGTTGTCTGGTGCTACAGTGGTAGTTGTCTGGTGCTACAGTGGGTGTTGTCTGGTGCTACAGTGGTAGTTGTCTGGTGCTACAGTGGGTGTTGTCTGGTGCTACAGTGGTAGTTGTCTGGTGCTACAGTGGGTGTTGTCTGGTGCTACAGTGGTAGTTGTCTGGTGCTACAGTGGTAGTTGTCTGGTGCTACAGTGGGTGTTGTCTGGTGCTACAGTGGTTGTTGTCTGGTGCTACAGTGGTTGTTGTCTGGTGCTACAGTGGTTGTTGTCTGGTGCTACAGTGGGTGTTGTATGGTGCTACAGTGATAGTTGTCTTTTGCTACAGTGATAGCTGTCTTCTGCTACAGTGGTAGTTGTCTGGTGCTACAGTGGGTGTTGTCTGGTGCTACAGTGATTGTTGTCTAGTGCTACAGTCATAGTTGTCTGGTGCTACAGTGGTTGTTGTCTGGTGCTACAGTGATAGTTGTCTGGTGCTACAGTGGTAGTTGTCTGGTGCTACAGTGGGTGTTGTCTGGTGCTACAGTGGTAGTTGTCTGGTGCTACAGTGGTTGTTGTCAGGTGCTAAAGTGATAGTTGTCTGGTGCTACAGTGGTAGTTGTCTGGTGCTACAGTGGTAGTTGTCAGGTGCTACAGTGGGTGTTGTCTGGTGCTACAGTGGTTGTTGTCTGGTGCTACAGTGATAGTTGTCTGGCGCTACATTGGTAGTTGTCTGGTGCTACAGTGGTTGTCGTCTGGTGCTACAATGGTTGTTGTCTGGTGCTACAGTGGGTGCTGTCTGGTGCTACAGTGGTAGTTGTCTGGTGCTACAGTGGTTGTTGTCTGGTGCTACAGTGGGTGTTGTCTGGTGCTACAGTGGTTGTTGTCTGGTGCTACAGTGGTTGTTGTCTGGTGCTACAGTGGTTGTTGTCTGGCGCTACACTGGTTGTTGTCTGGTGCTACAGTGGTAGTTGTCTGGTGCTACAGTGGTTTTTGTCTGGTGCTACAGTGATAGTTGCCTGGTGCTATAGTGGTAGTTGTCTGGTGCTACAGTGGGTGTTGTCTGGTGCTACAGTGGGTGTTGTCTGTTGCTACATTGAAAGTTGTCTGGTGCTACAGTGGGTGTTGTCTGGTGCTACAGTGGTAGTTGTCTGGTGCTACAGTGGTTATTGTCTGGTGCTACAGTGGTAGTTGTCTGGTGCTACAGTGGTAGTTGTCTGGTGTTACAGTGGGTGTTGTCTGGTGCTACAGTGGTTGTTGTCTGGTGCTAAAGTGGGTGTTGTCTGGTGCTACAGAGGGTGTTGTCTGGTGCTAAAGTGGGTGTTGTCTGGTGCTACAGAGGGTGTTGTCTGGTGCTACAGTTGTTGTTGTCTGGTGCTACAGTGGTAGTTGTCTGGTGCTACAGTGGTTGTTGTCTGGTGCTACAGTGGGTGTTGTCTGGTGCTACAGTGGGTGTTGTCTGGTGCTACAGTGGTAGTTGTCTGGTGTTACAGTGGGTGTTGTCTGGTGCTACAGTGGTTGTTGTCTGGTGCTACAGTGGTAGTTGTCTGGTGCTACAGTGGTTGTTGTCTGGTGCTAAAGTGGGTGTTGTCTGGTGCTACAGAGGGTGTTGTCTGGTGCTACAGTGGTTGTTGTCTGGTGCTACAGTGGTAGATGTCTGGTGCTACAGTGGTTGTTGTCTGGTGCTACAGTGGGTGTTGTCTGGTGCTACAGTGGGTGTTTTCTGGTGCTACAGTGGTAGTTGTCTGGTGCTACAGTGGTAGTTGTCTGGTGCTACAGTGGGTGCTGTCTGGTGCTACAGTGGTAGTTATCTGGTGCTACAGTGGTTGTTGTCTGGTGCTACAGTGGGTGTTGTCTGGTGCTACAGTGGTTGTTGTCTGGTGCTACAGTGGTTGTTGTCTGGTGCTACAGTGGTTGTTGTCTGGCGCTACAGTGGTTGTTGTCTGGTGCTACAGTGGTAGTTGTCTGGTGCTACAGTGGTTTTTGTCTGGTGCTACAGTGATAGTTGCCTGGTGCTACAGTGGTAGTTGTCTGGTGCTACAGTGGTTGTTGTCTGGTGCTACAGTGGGTGTTGTCTGGTGCTACATTGAAAGTTGTCTGGTGCTACAGTGGTAGTTGTCTGGTGCTACAGTGGTAGTTGTCTGGTGCTACAGTGGTTGTTGTCTGGTGCTACAGTGGTTGTTGTCTGGTGCTACAGTGGTTGTTGTCTGGTGCTACAGTGAGTGTTGTCTGGTGCTACAGTGGGTGTTGTCTGGTGCTACAGTGGTTGTTGTCTGGTGCTACAATGGTTGTTGTCTGGTGCTACAGTGGTTGTTGTCTGGTGCTACAGTGGTTGTTGTCTGGTGCTACAGTGGGTGTTGTCTGGTGCTACAGTGGTTGTTGTCTGGTGCTACAGTGGTTGTTGTCTGGTGCTACAGTGATAGTTGTCTGGTGCTTCAGTGGTAGTTGTCTAGTGCTACAGTGGTTGTTGTCTGGCGCTACATTGGTAGTTGTCTGGTGGTACAATGGTTGTTGTCTGGTGCTACAGTGGTTTTTGTCTGGTGCTACAGTAGTTGTTGTCTGGTGCTACAGTGGTAGTTGTCTGGTGCTACAGTGGTTTTTGTCTGGTGCTACAGTGGTAGTTGTCTGGTGCTACAGTGGGTGTTGTCTGGTGCTACAGTGGTAGTTGTCAGGTGCTACAATGGTAGTTGTCAGGTGTTACAGTGGTTGTTGTCTGGTGCTACAGTGGTTGTTGTCTGGTGCTAGAGTGGGTGTTGTCTGGTGCTAGAGTGGGTGTTGTCTGGTGCTACAGTGGGTGTTGTCAGGTGTTACAGTGGTTGTTGTCTGGTGCTACAGTGGTTGTTGTCAGGTGCTACAGTGGTTGTTGTCTGGTGTTAGAGAGGTTGTTGTCTGGTGCTAAAGTGGTAGTTGTCTGGTGCTACAGTGGTTGTTGTCTAGTGCTACAGTGGTTGTTGTCTGGTGCTACAGTGGTTGTTGTCTGGTGCTACAGTGGTTGTTGTCTAGTGCTTCAGTGGTTGTTGTTTGGTGCTACAGTGGTTGTTGTCTAGTGCTACAGTGGTTGTTGTCTAGTGCTACAGTGATTGTTGTCTGGTGCTACAGTGGTTGTTGTCTAGTGCTACAGTGGGTGTTGTATGGTGCTACAGTGGTAGTTGTCTGGTGCTACAGTGCTTGTTGTCTGGTGCTACAGTGGTTGTTGTCAGGTGCTACAGTGATAGTTGTCTCGTGCTACAGTGGTTGTTGTCTGGTGCTACAGTGGTTGTTGTCTGGTGCTACAGTGGTAGTTGTCTGGTGCTACAGTGGTAGTTGTCTGGTGCTACAGTGGTAGTTGTCTGGTGCTACAGTGGTTGTTGTCTGGTGCTACAGTGGTTGTTGTCAGGTGCTACAGTGATAGTTGTCTGGTGCTACAGTGGTTGTTGTCAGGTGCTACAGTGGTTGTTGTCTGGTGCTACAGTGGTTGTTGTCTGGTGCTACAGTGGTTGTTGTCTGGTGCTACAGTGGGTGTTGTCTGGTGCTACAGTGGGCGTTGTCTGGAGCTACAGAGGGTGTTGTCTGGTGCTACAGTGGGTGTTGTCTGGTGCTACAGTGGGTGTTGTCTGGTGCTACAGTGGTTGTTGTCTGGTGCTACAGTGGGTGTTGTCTGGTGCTACAGTGGGTGTTGTCTGGTGCTACAGTGGTAGTTGTCTGGTGTTACAGTGGGTGTTGTCTGGTGCTACAGTGGTTGTTGTCTGGTGCTACAGTGGTAGTTGTCTGGTGCTACAGTGTTTGTTGTCTGGTGCTAAAGTGGGTGTTGTCTGGTGCTACAGAGGGTGTTGTCTGGTGCTACAGTAGTTGTTGTCTGGTGCTACAGTGGTAGTTGTCTGGTGCTACAGTGGTTGTTGTCTGGTGCTACAGTGGGTGTTGTCTGGTGCTACAGTGGGTGTTTTCTGGTGCTACAGTGGTAGTTGTCTGGTGCTACAGTGGTAGTTGTCTGGTGCTACAGTGGGTGCTGTCTGGTGCTACAGTGGTAGTTATCTGGTGCTACAGTGGTTGTTGTCTGGTGCTACAGTGGGTGTTGTCTGGTGCTACAGTGGTTGTTGTCTGGTGCTACAGTGGTTGTTGTCTGGTGCTACAGTGGTTGTTGTCTGGCGCTACAGTGGTTGTTGTCTGGTGCTACAGTGGTAGTTGTCTGGTGCTACAGTGGTTTTTGTCTGGTGCTACAGTGATAGTTGCCTGGTGCTACAGTGGTAGTTGTCTGGTGCTACAGTGGTTGTTGTCTGGTGCTACAGTGGGTGTTGTCTGGTGCTACATTGAAAGTTGTCTGGTGCTACAGTGGTAGTTGTCTGGTGCTACAGTGGTAGTTGTCTGGTGCTACAGTGGTTGTTGTCTGGTGCTACAGTGGTTGTTGTCTGGTGCTACAGTGGTTGTTGTCTGGTGCTACAGTGAGTGTTGTCTGGTGCTACAGTGGGTGTTGTCTGGTGCTACAGTAGTTGTTGTCTGGTGCTACAATGGTTGTTGTCTGGTGCTACAGTGGTTGTTGTCTGGTGCTACAGTGGTTGTTGTATGGTGCTACAGTGGGTGTTGTCTGGTGCTACAGTGGTTGCTGTCTGGTGCTACAGTGGTTGTTGTCTGGTGCTACAGTGATAGTTGTCTGGTGCTTCAGTGGTAGTTGTCTGGTGCTACAGTGGTTGTTGTCTGGCGCTACATTGGTAGTTGTCTGGTGGTACAATGGTTGTTGTCTGGTGCTACAGTGGTTTTTGTCTGGTGCTACAGTAGTTGTTGTCTGGCGCTACAGTGGTAGTTGTCTGGTGCTACAGTGGTTTTTGTCTGGTGCTACAGTGGTAGTTGTCTGGTGCTACAGTGGGTGTTGTCTGGTGCTACAGTGGTAGTTGTCAGGTGCTACAGTGGTAGTTGTCAGGTGTTACAGTGGTTGTTGTCTGGTGCTACAGTGGTTGTTGTCTGGTGCGAGAGTGGGTGTTGTCTGGTGCTAGAGTGGGTGTTGTCTGGTGCTACAGTGAGTGTTGTCAGGTGTTACAGTGGTTGTTGTCTGGTGCTACAGTGGTTGTTGTCAGGTGCTACAGTGGTTGTTGTCTGGTGCTAGAGAGGTTGTTGTCTGGTGCTAAAGTGGTAGTTGTCTGGTGCTACAGTGGTTGTTGTCTAGTGCTACAGTGGTTGTTGTCTGGTGCTACAGTGGTTGTTGTCAGGTGCTACAGTGGTTGTTATCTGGTGCTAGAGAGGTTGTTGTCTGGTGCTAAAGTGGTAGTTGTCTGGTGCTACAGTGGTTGTTGTCTGGTGCTACAGTGGTTGTTGTCTAGTGCTACAGTGGTTGTTGTCTGGTGCTACAGTGGTAGTTGTCTGAAGCTACAGTGGTTGTTGTCTGGTGCTACAGTGGTTGTTGTCAGGTGCTACAGTGATAGTTGTCTCGTGCTACAGTGGTTGTTGTCTGGTGCTACAGTGGTTGTTGTCTGGTGCTACAGTGGTAGTTGTCTGGTGCTACAGTGGTAGTTGTCTGGTGCTACAGTGGTAGTTGTCTGGTGCTACAGTGGTTGTTGTCAGGTGCTACAGTGATAGTTGTCTCGTGCTACAGTGGTTGTTGTCTGGTGCTACAGTGGTTGTTGTCTGGTGCTACAGTGGTAGTTGTCTGGTGCTACAGTGGTTGTTGTCTGGTGCTACAGTGGTTGTTGTCAGGTGCTACAGTGATAGTTGTCTGGTGCTACAGTGGTTGTTGTCAGGTGCTACAGTGGTTGTTGTCTGGTGCTACAGTGGTTGTTGTCTGGTGCTACAGTGGTTGTTGTCTGGTGCTACAGTGGGTGTTGTCTGGTGCTACAGTGGGTGTTGTCTGGAGCTACAGAGGGTGTTGTCTGGTGCTACAGTGGGTGTTGTCTGGTGCTACAGTGGGTGTTGCCTGGTCTACAGTGGTTGTTGTCTGGTGCTACAGTGGGTGTTGTCTGGTGCTACAGTGGGTGTTGTCTGGTGCTACAGTGGTAGTTGTCTGGTGCTACAGTGGTTGTTGTCTGGTGCTAAAGTGGGTGTTGTCTGGTGCTACAGAGGGTGTTGTCTGGTGCTACAGTGGTTGTTGTCTGGTGCTACAGTGGTACTTGTCTGGAGCTACAGTGGTTGTTGTCTGGTGCTACAGTGGGTGTTGTCTGGTGCTACAGTGGGTGTTGTCTGGTGCTACAGTGGTAGTTGTCTGGTGCTACAGTGGTAGTTGTCTGGTGCTACAGTGGGTGTTGTCTGGTGCTACAGTGGTAGTTGTCTGGTGCTACAGTGGGTGTTGTCTGGTGCTACAGTGGTAGTTGTCTGGTGCTACAGTGGGTGTTGTCTGGTGCTACAGTGGTAGTTGTCTGGTGCTACAGTGGTAGTTGTCTGGTGCTACAGTGGGTGTTGTCTGGTGCTACAGTGGTTGTTGTCTGGTGCTACAGTGGTTGTTGTCTGGTGCTACAGTGGTTGTTGTCTGGTGCTACAGTGGGTGTTGTATGGTGCTACAGTGATAGTTGTCTTTTGCTACAGTGATAGCTGTCTTCTGCTACAGTGGTAGTTGTCTGGTGCTACAGTGGGTGTTGTCTGGTGCTACAGTGATTGTTGTCTAGTGCTACAGTCATAGTTGTCTGGTGCTACAGTGGTTGTTGTCTGGTGCTACAGTGATAGTTGTCTGGTGCTACAGTGGTAGTTGTCTGGTGCTACAGTGGGTGTTGTCTGGTGCTACAGTGGTAGTTGTCTGGTGCTACAGTGGTTGTTGTCAGGTGCTAAAGTGATAGTTGTCTGGTGCTACAGTGGTAGTTGTCTGGTGCTACAGTGGTAGTTGTCAGGTGCTACAGTGGGTGTTGTCTGGTGCTACAGTGGTTGTTGTCTGGTGCTACAGTGATAGTTGTCTGGCGCTACATTGGTAGTTGTCTGGTGCTACAGTGGTTGTCGTCTGGTGCTACAATGGTTGTTGTCTGGTGCTACAGTGGGTGCTGTCTGGTGCTACAGTGGTAGTTGTCTGGTGCTACAGTGGTTGTTGTCTGGTGCTACAGTGGGTGTTGTCTGGTGCTACAGTGGTTGTTGTCTGGTGCTACAGTGGTTGTTGTCTGGTGCTACAGTGGTTGTTGTCTGGCGCTACACTGGTTGTTGTCTGGTGCTACAGTGGTAGTTGTCTGGTGCTACAGTGGTTTTTGTCTGGTGCTACAGTGATAGTTGCCTGGTGCTATAGTGGTAGTTGTCTGGTGCTACAGTGGGTGTTGTCTGGTGCTACAGTGGGTGTTGTCTGTTGCTACATTGAAAGTTGTCTGGTGCTACAGTGGGTGTTGTCTGGTGCTACAGTGGTAGTTGTCTGGTGCTACAGTGGTTGTTGTCTGGTGCTACAGTGGTAGTTGTCTGGTGCTACAGTGGTAGTTGTCTGGTGTTACAGTGGGTGTTGTCTGGTGCTACAGTGGTTGTTGTCTGGTGCTAAAGTGGGTGTTGTCTGGTGCTACAGAGGGTGTTGTCTGGTGCTAAAGTGGGTGTTGTCTGGTGCTACAGAGGGTGTTGTCTGGTGCTACAGTTGTTGTTGTCTGGTGCTACAGTGGTAGTTGTCTGGTGCTACAGTGGTTGTTGTCTGGTGCTACAGTGGGTGTTGTCTGGTGCTACAGTGGGTGTTGTCTGGTGCTACAGTGGTAGTTGTCTGGTGTTACAGTGGGTGTTGTCTGGTGCTACAGTGGTTGTTGTCTGGTGCTACAGTGGTAGTTGTCTGGTGCTACAGTGGTTGTTGTCTGGTGCTAAAGTGGGTGTTGTCTGGTGCTACAGAGGGTGTTGTCTGGTGCTACAGTGGTTGTTGTCTGGTGCTACAGTGGTAGATGTCTGGTGCTACAGTGGTTGTTGTCTGGTGCTACAGTGGGTGTTGTCTGGTGCTACAGTGGGTGTTTTCTGGTGCTACAGTGGTAGTTGTCTGGTGCTACAGTGGTAGTTGTCTGGTGCTACAGTGGGTGCTGTCTGGTGCTACAGTGGTAGTTATCTGGTGCTACAGTGGTTGTTGTCTGGTGCTACAGTGGGTGTTGTCTGGTGCTACAGTGGTTGTTGTCTGGTGCTACAGTGGTTGTTGTCTGGTGCTACAGTGGTTGTTGTCTGGCGCTACAGTGGTTGTTGTCTGGTGCTACAGTGGTAGTTGTCTGGTGCTACAGTGGTTTTTGTCTGGTGCTACAGTGATAGTTGCCTGGTGCTACAGTGGTAGTTGTCTGGTGCTACAGTGGTTGTTGTCTGGTGCTACAGTGGGTGTTGTCTGGTGCTACATTGAAAGTTGTCTGGTGCTACAGTGGTAGTTGTCTGGTGCTACAGTGGTAGTTGTCTGGTGCTACAGTGGTTGTTGTCTGGTGCTACAGTGGTTGTTGTCTGGTGCTACAGTGGTTGTTGTCTGGTGCTACAGTGAGTGTTGTCTGGTGCTACAGTGGGTGTTGTCTGGTGCTACAGTGGTTGTTGTCTGGTGCTACAATGGTTGTTGTCTGGTGCTACAGTGGTTGTTGTCTGGTGCTACAGTGGTTGTTGTATGGTGCTACAGTGGGTGTTGTCTGGTGCTACAGTGGTTGCTGTCTGGTGCTACAGTGGTTGTTGTCTGGTGCTACAGTGATAGTTGTCTGGTGCTTCAGTGGTAGTTGTCTGGTGCTACAGTGGTTGTTGTCTGGCGCTACATTGGTAGTTGTCTGGTGGTACAATGGTTGTTGTCTGGTGCTACAGTGGTTTTTGTCTGGTGCTACAGTAGTTGTTGTCTGGCGCTACAGTGGTAGTTGTCTGGTGCTACAGTGGTTTTTGTCTGGTGCTACAGTGGTAGTTGTCTGGTGCAACAGTGGGTGTTGTCTGGTGCTACAGTGGTAGTTGTCAGGTGCTACAGTGGTAGTTGTCAGGTGTTACAGTGGTTGTTGTCTGGTGCTACAGTGGTTGTTGTCTGGTGCTAGAGTGGGTGTTGTCTGGTGCTAGAGTGGGTGTTGTCTGGTGCTACAGTGGGTGTTGTCAGGTGTTACAGTGGTTGTTGTCTGGTGCTACAGTGGTTGTTGTCAGGTGCTACAGTGGTTGTTGTCTGGTGCTAGAGAGGTTGTTGTCTGGTGCTAAAGTGGTAGTTGTCTGGTGCTACAGTGGTTGTTGTCTAGTGCTACAGTGGTTGTTGTCTGGTGCTACAGTGGTTGTTGTCAGGTGCTACAGTGGTTGTTATCTGGTGCTAGAGAGGTTGTTGTCTGGTGTTAAAGTGGTAGTTGTCTGGTGCTACAGTGGTTGTTGTCTAGTGCTACAGTGGTTGTTGTCTGGTGCTACAGTGGTTGTTGTCTAGTGCTACAGTGGTTGTTGTCTGGTGCTACAGTGGTAGTTGTCTGGTGCTACAGTGGTTGTTGTCTGGTGCTACAGTGGTTGTTGTCAGGTGCTACAGTGATAGTTGTCTCGTGCTACAGTGGTTGTTGTCTGGTGCTACAGTGGTTGTTGTCTGGTGCTACAGTGGTAGTTGTCTGGTGCTACAGTGGTAGTTGTCTGGTGCTACAGTGGGTGTTGTCTGGTGCTACAGTGGTAGTTGTCTGGTGCTACAGTGGTAGTTGTCTGGTGCTACAGTGGTTGTTGTCTGGTGCTACAGTGGTTGTTGTCAGGTGCTACAGTGATAGTTGTCTGGTGCTACAGTGGTTGTTGTCAGGTGCTACAGTGGTTGTTGTCTGGTGCTACAGTGGTTGTTGTCTGGTGCTACAGTGGTTGTTGTCTGGTGCTACAGTGGGTGTTGTCTGGTGCTACAGTGGGTGTTGTCTGGAGCTACAGAGGGTGTTGTCTGGTGCTACAGTGGGTGTTGTCTGGTGCTACAGTGGGTGTTGCCTGGTCTACAGTGGTTGTTGTCTGGTGCTACAGTGGGTGTTGTCTGGTGCTACAGTGGGTGTTGTCTGGTGCTACAGTGGTAGTTGTCTGGTGCTACAGTGGGTGTTGTCTGGTGCTACAGTGGTTGTTGTCTGGTGCTACAATGGTAGTTGTCTGGTGCTACAGTGGTTGTTGTCTGGTGCTAAAGTGGGTGTTGTCTGGTGCTACAGAGGGTGTTGTCTGGTGCTACAGTGGTTGTTGTCTGGTGCTACAGTGGTACTTGTCTGGAGCTACAGTGGTTGTTGTCTGGTGCTACAGTGGGTGTTGTCTGGTGCTACAGTGGGTGTTGTCTGGTGCTACAGTGGTAGTTGTCTGGTGCTACAGTGGTAGTTGTCTGGTGCTACAGTGGGTGTTGTCTGGTGCTACAGTGGTAGTTGTCTGGTGCTACAGTGGGTGTTGTCTGGTGCTACAGTGGTAGTTGTCTGGTGCTACAGTGGGTGTTGTCTGGTGCTACAGTGGTAGTTGTCTGGTGCTACAGTGGTAGTTGTCTGGTGCTACAGTGGGTGTTGTCTGGTGCTACAGTGGTTGTTGTCTGGTGCTACAGTGGTTGTTGTCTGGTGCTACAGTGGTTGTTGTCTGGTGCTACAGTGGGTGTTGTATGGTGCTACAGTGATAGTTGTCTTTTGCTACAGTCATAGTTGTCTGGTGCTACAGTGGGTGTTGTCTGGTGCTACAGTGATTGTTGTCTAGTGCTACAGTCATAGTTGTCTGGTGCTACAGTGGTTGTTGTCTGGTGCTACAGTGATAGTTGTCTGGTGCTACAGTGGTAGTTGTCTGGTGCTACAGTGGGTGTTGTCTGGTGCTACAGTGGTAGTTGTCTGGTGCTACAGTGGTTGTTGTCAGGTGCTAAAGTGATAGTTGTCTGGTGCTACAGTGGTAGTTGTCTGGTGCTACAGTGGTAGTTGTCAGGTGCTACAGTGGGTGTTGTCTGGTGCTACAGTGGTTGTTGTCTGGTGCTACAGTGATAGTTGTCTGGCGCTACATTGGTAGTTGTCTGGTGCTACAGTGGTTGTCGTCTGGTGCTACAATGGTTGTTGTCTGGTGCTACAGTGGGTGCTGTCTGGTGCTACAGTGGTAGTTGTCTGGTGCTACAGTGGTTGTTGTCTGGTGCTACAGTGGGTGTTGTCTGGTGCTACAGTGGTTGTTGTCTGGTGCTACAGTGGTTGTTGTCTGGTGCTACAGTGGTTGTTGTCTGGCGCTACACTGGTTGTTGTCTGGTGCTACAGTGGTAGTTGTCCGGTGCTACAGTGGTTTTTGTCTGGTGCTACAGTGATAGTTGCCTGGTGCTATAGTGGTAGTTGTCTGGTGCTACAGTGGGTGTTGTCTGGTGCTACAGTGGGTGTTGTCTGTTGCTACATTGAAAGTTGTCTGGTGCTACAGTGGGTGTTGTCTGGTGCTACAGTGGTAGTTGTCTGGTGCTACAGTGGTTGTTGTCTGGTGCTACAGTGGTAGTTGTCTGGTGCTACAGTGGTAGTTGTCTGGTGTTACAGTGGGTGTTGTCTGGTGCTACAGTGGTTGTTGTCTGGTGCTAAAGTGGGTGTTGTCTGGTGCTACAGAGGGTGTTGTCTGGTGCTAAAGTGGGTGTTGTCTGGTGCTACAGAGGGTGTTGTCTGGTGCTACAGTTGTTGTTGTCTGGTGCTACAGTGGTAGTTGTCTGGTGCTACAGTGGTTGTTGTCTGGTGCTACAGTGGGTGTTGTCTGGTGCTACAGTGGGTGTTGTCTGGTGCTACAGTGGTAGTTGTCTGGTGTTACAGTGGGTGTTGTCTGGTGCTACAGTGGTTGTTGTCTGGTGCTACAGTGGTAGTTGTCTGGTGCTACAGTGGTTGTTGTCTGGTGCTAAAGTGGGTGTTGTCTGGTGCTACAGAGAGTGTTGTCTGGTGCTACAGTGGTTGTTGTCTGGTGCTACAGTGGTAGATGTCTGGTGATACAGTGGTTGTTGTCTGGTGCTACAGTGGGTGTTGTCTGGTGCTACAGTGGGTGTTTTCTGGTGCTACAGTGGTAGTTGTCTGGTGCTACAGTGGTAGTTGTCTGGTGCTACAGTGGGTGCTGTCTGGTGCTACAGTGGTAGTTATCTGGTGCTACAGTGGTTGTTGTCTGGTGCTACAGTGGGTGTTGTCTGGTGCTACAGTGGTTGTTGTCTGGTGCTACAGTGGTTGTTGTCTGGTGCTACAGTGGTTGTTGTCTGGCGCTACAGTGGTTGTTGTCTGGTGCTACAGTGGTAGTTGTCTGGTGCTACAGTGGTTTTTGTCTGGTGCTACAGTGATAGTTGCCTGGTGCTACAGTGGTAGTTGTCTGGTGCTACAGTGGTTGTTGTCTGGTGCTACAGTGGGTGTTGTCTGGTGCTACATTGAAAGTTGTCTGGTGCTACAGTGGTAGTTGTCTGGTGCTACAGTGGTAGTTGTCTGGTGCTACAGTGGTTGTTGTCTGGTGCTACAGTGGTTGTTGTCTGGTGCTACAGTGGTTGTTGTCTGGTGCTACAGTGAGTGTTGTCTGGTGCTACAGTGGGTGTTGTCTGGTGCTACAGTGGTTGTTGTCTGGTGCTACAATGGTTGTTGTCTGGTGCTACAGTGGTTGTTGTCTGGTGCTACAGTGGTTGTTGTATGGTGCTACAGTGGGTGTTGTCTGGTGCTACAGTGGTTGCTGTCTGGTGCTACAGTGGTTGTTGTCTGGTGCTACAGTGATAGTTGTCTGGTGCTTCAGTGGTAGTTGTCTGGTGCTACAGTGGTTGTTGTCTGGCGCTACATTGGTAGTTGTCTGGTGGTACAATGGTTGTTGTCTGGTGCTACAGTGGTTTTTGTCTGGTGCTACAGTAGTTGTTGTCTGGCGCTACAGTGGTAGTTGTCTGGTGCTACAGTGGTTTTTGTCTGGTGCTACAGTGGTAGTTGTCTGGTGCAACAGTGGGTGTTGTCTGGTGCTACAGTGGTAGTTGTCAGGTGCTACAGTGGTAGTTGTCAGGTGTTACAGTGGTTGTTGTCTGGTGCTACAGTGGTTGTTGTCTGGTGCTAGAGTGGGTGTTGTCTGGTGCTAGAGTGGGTGTTGTCTGGTGCTACAGTGGGTGTTGTCAGGTGTTACAGTGGTTGTTGTCTGGTGCTACAGTGGTTGTTGTCAGGTGCTACAGTGGTTGTTGTCTGGTGCTAGAGAGGTTGTTGTCTGGTGCTAAAGTGGTAGTTGTCTGGTGCTACAGTGGTTGTTGTCTAGTGCTACAGTGGTTGTTGTCTGGTGCTACAGTGGTTGTTGTCAGGTGCTACAGTGGTTGTTATCTGGTGCTAGAGAGGTTGTTGTCTGGTGTTAAAGTGGTAGTTGTCTGGTGCTACAGTGGTTGTTGTCTAGTGCTACAGTGGTTGTTGTCTGGTGCTACAGTGGTTGTTGTCTAGTGCTACAGTGGTTGTTGTCTGGTGCTACAGTGGTAGTTGTCTGGTGCTACAGTGGTTGTTGTCTGGTGCTACAGTGGTTGTTGTCAGGTGCTACAGTGATAGTTGTCTCGTGCTACAGTGGTTGTTGTCTGGTGCTACAGTGGTTGTTGTCTGGTGCTACAGTGGTAGTTGTCTGGTGCTACAGTGGTAGTTGTCTGGTGCTACAGTGGGTGTTGTCTGGTGCTACAGTGGTAGTTGTCTGGTGCTACAGTGGTAGTTGTCTGGTGCTACAGTGGTTGTTGTCTGGTGCTACAGTGGTTGTTGTCAGGTGCTACAGTGATAGTTGTCTGGTGCTACAGTGGTTGTTGTCAGGTGCTACAGTGGTTGTTGTCTGGTGCTACAGTGGTTGTTGTCTGGTGCTACAGTGGTTGTTGTCTGGTGCTACAGTGGGTGTTGTCTGGTGCTACAGTGGGTGTTGTCTGGAGCTACAGAGGGTGTTGTCTGGTGCTACAGTGGGTGTTGTCTGGTGCTACAGTGGGTGTTGCCTGGTCTACAGTGGTTGTTGTCTGGTGCTACAGTGGGTGTTGTCTGGTGCTACAGTGGGTGTTGTCTGGTGCTACAGTGGTAGTTGTCTGGTGTTACAGTGGGTGTTGTCTGGTGCTACAGTGGTTGTTGTCTGGTGCTACAGTGGTAGTTGTCTGGTGCTACAGTGGTTGTTGTCTGGTGCTAAAGTGGGTGTTGTCTGGTGCTACAGAGGGTGTTGTCTGGTGCTACAGTGGTTGTTGTCTGGTGCTACAGTGGTAGATGTCTGGTGATACAGTGGTTGTTGTCTGGTGCTACAGTGGGTGTTGTCTGGTGCTACAGTGGGTGTTTTCTGGTGCTACAGTGGTAGTTGTCTGGTGCTACAGTGGTAGTTGTCTGGTGCTACAGTGGGTGCTGTCTGGTGCTACAGTGGTAGTTATCTGGTGCTACAGTGGTTGTTGTCTGGTGCTACAGTGGGTGTTGTCTGGTGCTACAGTGGTTGTTGTCTGGTGCTACAGTGGTTGTTGTCTGGTGCTACAGTGGTTGTTGTCTGGCGCTACAGTGGTTGTTGTCTGGTGCTACAGTGGTAGTTGTCTGGTGCTACAGTGGTTTTTGTCTGGTGCTACAGTGATAGTTGCCTGGTGCTACAGTGGTAGTTGTCTGGTGCTACAGTGGTTGTTGTCTGGTGCTACAGTGGGTGTTGTCTGGTGCTACATTGAAAGTTGTCTGGTGCTACAGTGGTAGTTGTCTGGTGCTACAGTGGTAGTTGTCTGGTGCTACAGTGGTTGTTGTCTGGTGCTACAGTGGTTGTTGTCTGGTGCTACAGTGGTTGTTGTCTGGTGCTACAGTGAGTGTTGTCTGGTGCTACAGTGGGTGTTGTCTGGTGCTACAGTGGTTGTTGTCTGGTGCTACAATGGTTGTTGTCTGGTGCTACAGTGGTTGTTGTCTGGTGCTACAGTGGTTGTTGTATGGTGCTACAGTGGGTGTTGTCTGGTGCTACAGTGGTTGCTGTCTGGTGCTACAGTGGTTGTTGTCTGGTGCTACAGTGATAGTTGTCTGGTGCTTCAGTGGTAGTTGTCTGGTGCTACAGTGGTTGTTGTCTGGCGCTACATTGGTAGTTGTCTGGTGGTACAATGGTTGTTGTCTGGTGCTACAGTGGTTTTTGTCTGGTGCTACAGTAGTTGTTGTCTGGCGCTACAGTGGTAGTTGTCTGGTGCTACAGTGGTTTTTGTCTGGTGCTACAGTGGTAGTTGTCTGGTGCAACAGTGGGTGTTGTCTGGTGCTACAGTGGTAGTTGTCAGGTGCTACAGTGGTAGTTGTCAGGTGTTACAGTGGTTGTTGTCTGGTGCTACAGTGGTTGTTGTCTGGTGCTAGAGTGGGTGTTGTCTGGTGCTAGAGTGGGTGTTGTCTGGTGCTACAGTGGGTGTTGTCAGGTGTTACAGTGGTTGTTGTCTGGTGCTACAGTGGTTGTTGTCAGGTGCTACAGTGGTTGTTGTCTGGTGCTAGAGAGGTTGTTGTCTGGTGCTAAAGTGGTAGTTGTCTGGTGCTACAGTGGTTGTTGTCTAGTGCTACAGTGGTTGTTGTCTGGTGCTACAGTGGTTGTTGTCAGGTGCTACAGTGGTTGTTATCTGGTGCTAGAGAGGTTGTTGTCTGGTGTTAAAGTGGTAGTTGTCTGGTGCTACAGTGGTTGTTGTCTAGTGCTACAGTGGTTGTTGTCTGGTGCTACAGTGGTTGTTGTCTAGTGCTACAGTGGTTGTTGTCTGGTGCTACAGTGGTAGTTGTCTGGTGCTACAGTGGTTGTTGTCTGGTGCTACAGTGGTTGTTGTCAGGTGCTACAGTGATAGTTGTCTCGTGCTACAGTGGTTGTTGTCTGGTGCTACAGTGGTTGTTGTCTGGTGCTACAGTGGTAGTTGTCTGGTGCTACAGTGGTAGTTGTCTGGTGCTACAGTGGGTGTTGTCTGGTGCTACAGTGGTAGTTGTCTGGTGCTACAGTGGTAGTTGTCTGGTGCTACAGTGGTTGTTGTCTGGTGCTACAGTGGTTGTTGTCAGGTGCTACAGTGATAGTTGTCTGGTGCTACAGTGGTTGTTGTCAGGTGCTACAGTGGTTGTTGTCTGGTGCTACAGTGGTTGTTGTCTGGTGCTACAGTGGTTGTTGTCTGGTGCTACAGTGGGTGTTGTCTGGTGCTACAGTGGGTGTTGTCTGGAGCTACAGAGGGTGTTGTCTGGTGCTACAGTGGGTGTTGTCTGGTGCTACAGTGGGTGTTGCCTGGTCTACAGTGGTTGTTGTCTGGTGCTACAGTGGGTGTTGTCTGGTGCTACAGTGGGTGTTGTCTGGTGCTACAGTGGTAGTTGTCTGGTGCTACAGTGGGTGTTGTCTGGTGCTACAGTGGTTGTTGTCTGGTGCTACAGTGGTTGTTGTCTGGTGCTAAAGTGGGTGTTGTCTGGTGCTACAGAGGGTGTTGTCTGGTGCTACAGTGGTTGTTGTCTGGTGCTACAGTGGTACTTGTCTGGAGCTACAGTGGTTGTTGTCTGGTGCTACAGTGGGTGTTGTCTGGTGCTACAGTGGGTGTTGTCTGGTGCTACAGTGGTAGTTGTCTGGTGCTACAGTGGTAGTTGTCTGGTGCTACAGTGGGTGTTGTCTGGTGCTACAGTGGTAGTTGTCTGGTGCTACAGTGGGTGTTGTCTGGTGCTACAGTGGTAGTTGTCTGGTGCTACAGTGGGTGTTGTCTGGTGCTACAGTGGTAGTTGTCTGGTGCTACAGTGGTAGTTGTCTGGTGCTACAGTGGGTGTTGTCTGGTGCTACAGTAGTTGTTGTCTGGTGCTACAGTGGTTGTTGTCTGGTGCTACAGTGGTTGTTGTCTGGTGCTACAGTGGGTGTTGTATGGTGCTACAGTGATAGTTGTCTTTTGCTACAGTGATAGCTGTCTTCTGCTACAGTGGTAGTTGTCTGGTGCTACAGTGGGTGTTGTCTGGTGCTACAGTGATTGTTGTCTAGTGCTACAGTCATAGTTGTCTGGTGCTACAGTGGTTGTTGTCTGGTGCTACAGTGATAGTTGTCTGGTGCTACAGTGGTAGTTGTCTGGTGCTACAGTGGGTGTTGTCTGGTGCTACAGTGGTAGTTGTCTGGTGCTACAGTGGTTGTTGTCAGGTGCTAAAGTGATAGTTGTCTGGTGCTACAGTGGTAGTTGTCTGGTGCTACAGTGGTAGTTGTCAGGTGCTACAGTGGGTGTTGTCTGGTGCTACAGTGGTTGTTGTCTGGTGCTACAGTGATAGTTGTCTGGCGCTACATTGGTAGTTGTCTGGTGCTACAGTGGTTGTCGTCTGGTGCTACAATGGTTGTTGTCTGGTGCTACAGTGGGTGCTGTCTGGTGCTACAGTGGTAGTTGTCTGGTGCTACAGTGGTTGTTGTCTGGTGCTACAGTGGGTGTTGTCTGGTGCTACAGTGGTTGTTGTCTGGTGCTACAGTGGTTGTTGTCTGGTGCTACAGTGGTTGTTGTCTGGCGCTACACTGGTTGTTGTCTGGTGCTACAGTGGTAGTTGTCTGATGCTACAGTGGTTTTTGTCTGGTGCTACAGTGATAGTTGCCTGGTGCTATAGTGGTAGTTGTCTGGTGCTACAGTGGGTGTTGTCTGGTGCTACAGTGGGTGTTGTCTGTTGCTACATTGAAAGTTGTCTGGTGCTACAGTGGGTGTTGTCTGGTGCTACAGTGGTAGTTGTCTGGTGCTACAGTGGTTGTTGTCTGGTGCTACAGTGGTTGTTGTCTGGTGCTACAGTGGTTGTTGTCTGGTGCTACAGTGAGTGTTGTCTGGTGCTACAGTGGGTGTTGTCTGTTGCTACATTGTAAGTTGTCTGGGGCTACAGTGGGTGTTGTCTAGTGCTACAGTGGTAGTTGTCTGGTGCTACAGTGGTTGTTGTCTGGTGCTACAGTGGTTGTTGTCTGGTGCTACAGTGGTTGTTATCTGGTGCTACAGTGAGTGTTGTCTGGTGCTACAGTGGGTGTTGTCTGGTGCTACAGTGGTTGTTGTCTGGTGCTACAATGGTTGTTGTCTGGTGCTACAGCGGTTGTTGTCTGGTGCTACAGTGGTTGTTGTCTGGTGCTACAGTGGGTGTTGTCTGGTGCTACAGTGGTTGTTGTCTGGTGCTACAGTGGTTGTTGTCTGGTGCTACAGTGATAGTTGTCTGGTACTTCAGTGGTAGTTGTCTGGTGCTACAGTGGTTGTTGTCTGGCGCTACATTGGTAGTTGTCTGGTGGTACAATAGTTGTTGTCTGGTGCTACAGTGGTTTTTGTCTGGTGCTACAGTAGTTGTTGTCTGGTGCTACAGTGGTAGTTGTCTGGTGCTACAGTGGTTTTTGTGTGGTGCTACAGTGGTAGTTGTCTGGTGCTACAGTGGGTGTTGTCTGGTGCTACAGTGGTAGTTGTCAGGTGCTACAGTGGTAGTTGTCAGGTGTTACAGTGGTTGTTGTCTGGTGCTACAGTGGTTGTTGTCTGGTGCTAGAGTGGGTGTTGTCTGGTGCTAGAGTGGGTGTTGTCTGGTGTTACAGTGGGTGTTGTCAGGTGTTACAGTGGTTGTTGTCTGGTGCTACAGTGGTTGTTGTCAGGTGCTACAGTGGTTGTTGTCTGGTGCTAGAGAGGTTGTTGTCTGGTGCTAAAGTGGTAGTTGTCTGGTGCTACAGTGGTTGTTGTCTAGTGCTACAGTGGTTGTTGTCTGGTGCTACAGTGGTTGTTGTCTGGTGCTACAGTGGTTGTTGTCTGGTGCTACAGTGGTAGTTGTCAGGTGCTACAGTGGTAGTTGTCAGGTGTTACAGTGCTTGTTGTCTGGTGCTACAGTGGTAGTTGTCAGGTGTTACAGTGGTTGTTGTCTGGTGCTACAGTGGTTGTTGTCTGGTGCTAGAGTGGGTGTTCTCTGGTGCTAGAGTGGGTGTTGTCTGGTGCTACAGTGGTTGTTGTCTAGTGCTACAGTGGTTGTTGTCTGGTGCTACAGTGGTTGTTGTCAGGTGCTACAGTGGTTGTTATCTGGTGCTAGAGAGGTTGTTGTCTGGTGCTAAAGTGGTAGTTGTCTGGTGCTACAGTGGTTGTTGTCTAGTGCTACAGTGGTTGTTGTCTGGTGCTACAGTGGTTGTTGTCTGGTGCTACAGTGGGTGTTGTCTGGTGCTACAGTGGGTGTTGTCTGGTGCTACAGTGGTTGTTGTCTGGTGCTACAGTGGGTGTTGTCTGGTGCTACACTGGGTGTTGTCTGGTGCTACAGTGGTAGTTGTCTGGTGCTACAGTGGTTGTTGTCTGGTGCTACAGTGGTTGTTGTCTGGTGCTACAGTGGTAGTGTTCTGGTGCTACAGTGGTTGTTGTCTGGTGCTAAAGTGGGTGTTGTCTGGTGCTACAGAGGGTGTTGTCTGGTGCTACAGTGGTTGTTGTCTGGTGCTACAGTGGTAGTTGTCTGGTGCTACAGTGGTTGTTGTCTGGTGCTACAGTGGGTGTTGTCTGGTGCTACAGTGGTTGTTGTCTGGTGCTACAGTGGGTGTTGTCTGGTGCTACAGTGGGTGTTGTCTGGTGCTACAGTGGTAGTTGTCTGGTGCTACAGTGGTAGTTGTCTGGTGCTACAGTGGGTGTTGTCTGGTGCTACAGTGGTAGTTGTCTGGTGCTACAGTGGGTGTTGTCTGGTGCTACAGTGGTAGTTGTCTGGTGCTACAGTGGGTGTTGTCTGGTGCTACAGTGGTAGTTGTCTGGTGCTACAGTGGTAGTTGTCTGGTGCTACAGTGGGTGTTGTCTGGGGCTACAGTGGTTGTTGTCTGGTGCTACAGTGGTTGTTGTCTGGTGCTACAGAGGTTGTTGTCTGGTGCTACAGAGGTTGTTGGCTGGTGCTACAGTGGTTGTTGTCTGGTGCTACAGTGGGAGTTGTCTGGTGCTACAGTGGTTGTTGGCTGGTGCTACAGAGGTTGTTGGCTGGTGCTACAGTGGTTGTTGTCTGGTGCTACAGTGGTTGTTGTCTGGTGCTACAGTGGTAGTTGTTATCTGGTGCTACAGTGGTTGTTGTCTGGTGCTACAGAGGTTGTTGGCTGGTGCTACAGTGGTTGTTGTCAGGTGCTACAGTGGTTGTTGTCTGGTGCTAGAGAGGTTGTTGTCTGGTGCTACAGTGGGTGTTGCCTGGTCTACAGTGGTTGTTGTCTGGTGCTACAGTGGGTGTTGTCTGGTGCTACAGTGGGTGTTGTCTGGTGCTACAGTGGTAGTTGTCTGGTGCTACAGTGGGTGTTGTCTGGTGCTACAGTGGTTGTTGTCTGGTGCTACAGTGGTAGTTGTCTGGTGCTACAGTGGTTGTTGTCTGGTGCTAAAGTGGGTGTTGTCTGGTGCTACAGAGGGTGTTGTCTGGTGCTACAGTGGTTGTTGTCTGGTGCTACAGTGGTACTTGTCTGGAGCTACAGTGGTTGTTGTCTGGTGCTACAGTGGGTGTTGTCTGGTGCTACAGTGGGTGTTGTCTGGTGCTACAGTGGTAGTTGTCTGGTGCTACAGTGGTAGTTGTCTGGTGCTACAGTGGGTGTTGTCTGGTGCTACAGTGGTAGTTGTCTGGTGCTACAGTGGGTGTTGTCTGGTGCTACAGTGGTAGTTTTCTGGTGCTACAGTGGGTGTTGTCTGGTGCTACAGTGGTAGTTGTCTGGTGCTACAGTGGTAGTTGTCTGGTGCTACAGTGGGTGTTGTCTGGTGCTACAGTGGTTGTTGTCTGGTGCTACAGTGGTTGTTGTCTGGTGCTACAGTGGTTGTTGTCTGGTACTACAGTGGGTGTTGTATGGTGCTACAGTGATAGTTGTCTTTTGCTACAGTGATAGCTGTCTTCTGCTACAGTGGTAGTTGTCTGGTGCTACAGTGGGTGTTGTCTGGTGCTACAGTGATTGTTGTCTAGTGCTACAGACATAGTTGTCTGGTGCTACAGTGGTTGTTGTCTGGTGCTACAGTGATAGTTGTCTGGTGCTACAGTGGTAGTTGTCTGGTGCTACAGTGGGTGTTGTCTGGTGCTACAGTGGTAGTTGTCTGGTGCTACAGTGGTTGTTGTCAGGTGCTAAAGTGATAGTTGTCTGGTGCTACAGTGGTAGTTGTTTGGTGCTACTGTGGTAGTTGTCAGGTGCTACAGTGGGTGTTGTCTGGTGCTACAGTGGTTGTTGTCTAGTGCTACAGTGATAGTTGTCTGGCGCTACATTGGTAGTTGACTGGTACTACAGTGGTTGTCGTCTGGTGCTACAGTGGTTGTTGTCTGGTGCTACAGTGGGTGCTGTCTGGTGCTACAGTGGTAGTTGTCTGGTGCTAGAGTGGTTGTTGTCTGGTGCTACAGTGGGTGTTGTCTGGTGCTACAGTGGTTGTTGTCTGGTGCTACAGTGGTTGTTGTCTGGTGCTACAGTGGTTGTTGTCTGGCGCTACACTGGTTGTTGTCTGGTGCTACAGTGGTAGTTGTCTGGTTCTACAGTGGTTTTTGTCTGGTGCTACAGTGATAGTTGCCTGGTGCTATAGTGGTAGTTGTCTGGTGCTACAGTGGTTGTTGTCTGGTGCTACAGTGGGTGTTGTCTGTTGCTACATTGAAAGTTGTCTGGTGCTACAGTGGGTGTTGTCTGGTGCTACAGTAGTAGTTGTCTGGTGCTACAGTGGTTGTTGTCTGGTGCTACAGTGGTTGTTGTCTGGTGCTACAGTGGTTGTTGTCTGGTGCTACAGTGAGTGTTGTCTGGTGCTACAGTGGTTGTTGTCTGGTGCTACAGTGGTTGTTGTCAGGTGCTACAGTGATAGTTGTCTCGTGCTACAGTGGTTGTTGTCTGGTGCTACAGTGGTTGTTGTCTGGTGCTACAGTGGTAGTTGTCTGGTGCTACAGTGGTAGTTGTCTGGTGCTACAGTGGGTGTTGTCTGGTGCTACAGTGGTATTTGTCTGGTGCTACAGTGGTAGTTGTCTGGTGCTACAGTGGTTGTTGTCTGGTGCTACAGTGGTTGTTGTCAGGTGCTACAGTGATAGTTGTCTGGTGCTACAGTGGTTGTTGTCAGGTGCTACAGTGGTTGTTGTCTGGTGCTACAGTGGTTGTTGTCTGGTGCTACAGTGGTTGTTGTCTGGTGCTACAGTGGGTGTTGTCTGGTGCTACAGTGGGTGTTGTCTGGAGCTACAGAGGGTGTTGTCTGGTGCTACAGTGGGTGTTGTCTGGTGCTACAGTGGGTGTTGCCTGGTCTACAGTGGTTGTTGTCTGGTGCTACAGTGGGTGTTGTCTGGTGCTACAGTGGGTGTTGTCTGGTGCTACAGTGGTAGTTGTCTGGTGCTACAGTGGGTGTTGTCTGGTGCTACAGTGGTTGTTGTCTGGTGCTACAGTGGTAGTTGTCTGGTGCTACAGTGGTTGTTGTCTGGTGCTAAAGTGGGTGTTGTCTGGTGCTACAGAGGGTGTTGTCTGGTGCTACAGTGGTTGTTGTCTGGTGCTACAGTGGTACTTGTCTGGAGCTACAGTGGTTGTTGTCTGGTGCTACAGTGGGTGTTGTCTGGTGCTACAGTGGGTGTTGTCTGGTGCTACAGTGGTAGTTGTCTGGTGCTACAGTGGTAGTTGTCTGGTGCTACAGTGGGTGTTGTCAGGTGCTACAGTGGTAGTTGTCTGGTGCTACAGTGGGTGTTGTCTGGTGCTACAGTGGTAGTTGTCTGGTGCTACAGTGGGTGTTGTCTGGTGCTACAGTGGTAGTTGTCTGGTGCTACAGTGGTAGTTGTCTGGTGCTACAGTGGGTGTTGTCTGGTGCTACAGTGGTTGTTGTCTGGTGCTACAGTGGTTGTTGTCTGGTGCTACAGTGGTTGTTGTCTGGTGCTACAGTGGGTGTTGTATGGTGCTACAGTGATAGTTGTCTTTTGCTACAGTGATAGCTGTCTTCTGCTACAGTGGTAGTTGTCTGGTGCTACAGTGGGTGTTGTCTGGTGCTACAGTGATTGTTGTCTAGTGCTACAGTCATAGTTGTCTGGTGCTACAGTGGTTGTTGTCTGGTGCTACAGTGATAGTTGTCTGGTGCTACAGTGGTAGTTGTCTGGTGCTACAGTGGGTGTTGTCTGGTGCTACAGTGGTAGTTGTCTGGTGCTACAGTGGTTGTTGTCAGGTGCTAAAGTGATAGTTGTCTGGTGCTACAGTGGTAGTTGTCTGGTGCTACAGTGGTAGTTGTCAGGTGCTACAGTGGGTGTTGTCTGGTGCTACAGTGGTTGTTGTCTGGTGCTGCAGTGATAGTTGTCTGGCGCTACATTGGTAGTTGTCTGGTGCTACAGTGGTTGTCGTCTGGTGCTACAATGGTTGTTGTCTGGTGCTACAGTGGGTGCTGTCTGGTGCTACAGTGGTAGTTGTCTGGTGCTACAGTGGTTGTTGTCTGGTGCTACAGTGGGTGTTGTCTGGTGCTACAGTGGTTGTTGTCTGGTGCTACAGTGGTTGTTGTCTGGTGCTACAGTGGGTGTTGTCTGGCGCTACACTGGTTATTGTCTGGTGCTACAGTGGTAGTTGTCTGGTGCTACAGTGGTTTTTGTCTGGTGCTACAGTGATAGTTGCCTGGTGCTATAGTGGTAGTTGTCTGGTGCTACAGTGGGTGTTGTCTGGTGCTACAGTGGGTGTTGTCTGTTGCTACATTGAAAGTTGTCTGGTGCTACAGTGGGTGTTGTCTGGTGCTACAGTGGTAGTTGTCTGGTGCTACAGTACTCACCTAATTGTACTCACCTAATTGTGCTTGCGGGGGTTGAGCTTTGGCTCTTTGGTCCCGCCTCTCAACTGTCAATCAACTGGTGTACAGATTCCTGAGCCTACTGGGCTCTATCATACCTACATTTGAAACTGTGTATGGAGTCAGCCTCCACCACATCACTTCCTAGTGCATTCCATTTATTAACTACTCTGACACTGAAAAAATTCTTTCTAACGTCTCTGTGGCTCATCTGGGTACTAAGTTTCCACCTGTGTCCCCTTGTTCGTGTCCCACCCGTGCTGAAGAGTTTGTCTTTGTCCACCCTGTCAATTCCCCTGAGAATTTTGTAGGTGGTTATCATGTCTCCCCTTACTCTTCTGTTTTCCAGGGATGTGAGGTTCAGCTCCTTTAGCCTTTCCTCGTAGCTCAATCCTCTCAGTTCCGGGACGAGCCTGGTGGCATACCGCTGAATCTTCTCTAACTTTGTCTTGTGTTTAACTAGGTATGGACTCCAGGCTGGAGCTGCATACTCCAGGATTGGTCTTACATAAGTGGTATATACAGTGGTTGTTGTCTGGTGCTACAGTGGTTGTTGTCTGGTGCTACAGTGGTTGTTGTCTGGTGCTACAGTGAGTGTTGTCTGGTGCTACAGTGGGTGTTGTCTGTTGCTACATTGAAAGTTGTCTGGTGCTACAGTGGGTGTTGTCTAGTGCTACAGTGGTAGTTGTCTGGTGCTACAGTGGTTGTTGTCTGGTGCTACAGTGGTTGTTGTCTGGTGCTACAGTGGTTGTTGTCTGGTGCTACAGTGAGTGTTGTCTGGTGCTACAGTGGGTGTTGTCTGGTGCTACAGTGGTTGTTGTCTGGTGCTACAATGGTTGTTGTCTGGTGCTACAGTGGTTTTTGTCTGGTGCTACAGTGATAGTTGCCTGGTACTATAGTGGTAGTTGTCTGGTGCTACAGTGGGTGTTGTCTGGTGCTACAGTGGGTGTTGTCTGTTGCTACATTGAAAGTTGTCTGGTGCTACAGTGGGTGTTGTCTGGTGCTACAGTGGTAGTTGTCTGGTGCTACAGTGGTTGTTGTCTGGTGCTACAGTGGTTGTTGTCTGGTGCTACAGTGGTTGTTGTCTGGTGCTACAGTGAGTGTTGTCTGGTGCTACAGTGGGTGTTGTCTGTTGCTACATTGAAAGTTGTCTGGTGCTACAGTGGGTGTTGTCTAGTGCTACAGTGGTAGTTGTCTGGTGCTACAGTGGTTGTTGTCTGGTGCTACAGTGGTTGTTGTCTGGTGCTACAGTGGTTGTTGTCTGGTGCTACAGTGAGTGTTGTCTGGTGCTACAGTGGGTGTTGTCTGGTGCTACAGTGGTTGTTGTCTGGTGCTACAATGGTTGTTGTCTGGTGCTACAGCGGTTGTTGTCTGGTGCTACAGTGGTTGTTGTCTGGTGCTACAGTGGGTGTTGTCTGGTGCTACAGTGGTTGTTGTCTGGTGCTACAGTGGTTGTTGTCTGGGGCTACAGTGATAGTTGTCTGGTGCTTCAGTGGTAGTTGTCTGGTGCTACAGTGGTTGTTGTCTGGCGCTACATTGGTAGTTGTCTGGTGGTACAATGGTTGTTGTCTGGTGCTACAGTGGTTTTTGTCTGGTGCTACAGTAGTTGTTGTCTGGTGCTACAGTGGTAGTTGTCTGGTGCTACAGTGGTTTTTGTCTGGTGCTACAGTGGTAGTTGTCTGGTGCTACAGTGGGTGCTGTCTGGTGCTACAGTGGTAGTTGTCAGGTGCTACAGTGGTAGATGTCAGGTGTTACAGTGGTTGTTGTCTGGTGCTACAGTGGTTGTTGTCTGGTGCTAGAGTGGGTGTTGTCTGGTGCTAGAGTGGGTGTTGTCTGGTGCTACAGTGGGTGTTGTCAGGTGTTACAGTGGTTGTTGTCTGGTGCTACAGTGGTTGTTGTCAGGTGCTACAGTGGTTGTTGTCTGGTGCTAGAGAGGTTGTTGTCTGGTGCTAAAGTGGTAGTTGTTTGGTGCTACAGTGGTTGTTGTCTAGTGCTACAGTGGTTGTTGTCTGGTGCTACAGTGGTTGTTGTCTGGTGCTACAGTGGTTGTTGTCTGGTGCTACAGTGGTTGTTGTCTGGTGCTACAGTGGGTGTTGTCTGGTGCTACAGTGGGTGTTGTCTGGAGCTACAGAGGGTGTTGTCTGGTGCTACAGTGGGTGTTGTCTGGTGCTACAGTGGGTGTTGCCTGGTCTACAGTGGTTGTTGTCTGGTGCTACAGTGGGTGTTGTCTGGTGCTACAGTGGGTGTTGTCTGGTGCTACAGTGGTAGTTGTCTGGTGCTACAGTGGGTGTTGTCTGGTGCTACAGTGGTTGTTGTCTGGTGCTACAGTGGTAGTTGTCTGGTGCTACAGTGGTTGTTGTCTGGTGCTAAAGTGGGTGTTGTCTGGTGCTACAGAGGGTGTTGTCTGGTGCTACAGTGGTTGTTGTCTGGTGCTACAGTGGTACTTGTCTGGAGCTACAGTGGTTGTTGTCTGGTGCTACAGTGGGTGTTGTCTGGTGCTACAGTGGGTGTTGTCTGGTGCTACAGTGGTAGTTGTCTGGTGCTACAGTGGTAGTTGTCTGGTGCTACAGTGGGTGTTGTCAGGTGCTACAGTGGTAGTTGTCTGGTGCTACAGTGGGTGTTGTCTGGTGCTACAGTGGTAGTTGTCTGGTGCTACAGTGGGTGTTGTCTGGTGCTACAGTGGTAGTTGTCTGGTGCTACAGTGGTAGTTGTCTGGTGCTACAGTGGGTGTTGTCTGGTGCTACAGTGGTTGTTGTCTGGTGCTACAGTGGTTGTTGTCTGGTGCTACAGTGGTTGTTGTCTGGTGCTACAGTGGGTGTTGTATGGTGCTACAGTGATAGTTGTCTTTTGCTACAGTGATAGCTGTCTTCTGCTACAGTGGTAGTTGTCTGGTGCTACAGTGGGTGTTGTCTGGTGCTACAGTGATTGTTGTCTAGTGCTACAGTCATAGTTGTCTGGTGCTACAGTGGTTGTTGTCTGGTGCTACAGTGATAGTTGTCTGGTGCTACAGTGGTAGTTGTCTGGTGCTACAGTGGGTGTTGTCTGGTGCTACAGTGGTAGTTGTCTGGTGCTACAGTGGTTGTTGTCAGGTGCTAAAGTGATAGTTGTCTGGTGCTACAGTGGTAGTTGTCTGGTGCTACAGTGGTAGTTGTCAGGTGCTACAGTGGGTGTTGTCTGGTGCTACAGTGGTTGTTGTCTGGTGCTGCAGTGATAGTTGTCTGGCGCTACATTGGTAGTTGTCTGGTGCTACAGTGGTTGTCGTCTGGTGCTACAATGGTTGTTGTCTGGTGCTACAGTGGGTGCTGTCTGGTGCTACAGTGGTAGTTGTCTGGTGCTACAGTGGTTGTTGTCTGGTGCTACAGTGGGTGTTGTCTGGTGCTACAGTGGTTGTTGTCTGGTGCTACAGTGGTTGTTGTCTGGTGCTACAGTGGGTGTTGTCTGGCGCTACACTGGTTATTGTCTGGTGCTACAGTGGTAGTTGTCTGGTGCTACAGTGGTTTTTGTCTGGTGCTACAGTGATAGTTGCCTGGTGCTATAGTGGTAGTTGTCTGGTGCTACAGTGGGTGTTGTCTGGTGCTACAGTGGGTGTTGTCTGTTGCTACATTGAAAGTTGTCTGGTGCTACAGTGGGTGTTGTCTGGTGCTACAGTGGTAGTTGTCTGGTGCTACAGTACTCACCTAATTGTACTCACCTAATTGTGCTTGCGGGGGTTGAGCTTTGGCTCTTTGGTCCCGCCTCTCAACTGTCAATCAACTGGTGTACAGATTCCTGAGCCTACTGGGCTCTATCATACCTACATTTGAAACTGTGTATGGAGTCAGCCTCCACCACATCACTTCCTAGTGCATTCCATTTATTAACTACTCTGACACTGAAAAAATTCTTTCTAACGTCTCTGTGGCTCATCTGGGTACTAAGTTTCCACCTGTGTCCCCTTGTTCGTGTCCCACCCGTGCTGAAGAGTTTGTCTTTGTCCACCCTGTCAATTCCCCTGAGAATTTTGTAGGTGGTTATCATGTCTCCCCTTACTCTTCTGTTTTCCAGGGATGTGAGGTTCAGCTCCTTTAGCCTTTCCTCGTAGCTCAATCCTCTCAGTTCCGGGACGAGCCTGGTGGCATACCGCTGAATCTTCTCTAACTTTGTCTTGTGTTTAACTAGGTATGGACTCCAGGCTGGAGCTGCATACTCCAGGATTGGTCTTACATAAGTGGTATATACAGTGGTTGTTGTCTGGTGCTACAGTGGTTGTTGTCTGGTGCTACAGTGGTTGTTGTCTGGTGCTACAGTGAGTGTTGTCTGGTGCTACAGTGGGTGTTGTCTGTTGCTACATTGAAAGTTGTCTGGTGCTACAGTGGGTGTTGTCTAGTGCTACAGTGGTAGTTGTCTGGTGCTACAGTGGTTGTTGTCTGGTGCTACAGTGGTTGTTGTCTGGTGCTACAGTGGTTGTTGTCTGGTGCTACAGTGAGTGTTGTCTGGTGCTACAGTGGGTGTTGTCTGGTGCTACAGTGGTTGTTGTCTGGTGCTACAATGGTTGTTGTCTGGTGCTACAGTGGTTTTTGTCTGGTGCTACAGTGATAGTTGCCTGGTGCTATAGTGGTAGTTGTCTGGTGCTACAGTGGGTGTTGTCTGGTGCTACAGTGGGTGTTGTCTGTTGCTACATTGAAAGTTGTCTGGTGCTACAGTGGGTGTTGTCTGGTGCTACAGTGGTAGTTGTCTGGTGCTACAGTGGTTGTTGTCTGGTGCTACAGTGGTTGTTGTCTGGTGCTACAGTGGTTGTTGTCTGGTGCTACAGTGAGTGTTGTCTGGTGCTACAGTGGGTGTTGTCTGTTGCTACATTGAAAGTTGTCTGGTGCTACAGTGGGTGTTGTCTAGTGCTACAGTGGTAGTTGTCTGGTGCTACAGTGGTTGTTGTCTGGTGCTACAGTGGTTGTTGTCTGGTGCTACAGTGGTTGTTGTCTGGTGCTACAGTGATAGTTGTCTGGTGCTACAGTGGGTGTTGTCTGGTGCTACAGTGGTTGTTGTCTGGTGCTACAATGGTTGTTGTCTGGTGCTACAGCGGTTGTTGTCTGGTGCTACAGTGGTTGTTGTCTGGTGCTACAGTGGGTGTTGTCTGGTGCTACAGTGGTTGTTGTCTGGTGCTACAGTGGTTGTTGTCTGGGGCTACAGTGATAGTTGTCTGGTGCTTCAGTGGTAGTTGTCTGGTGCTACAGTGGTTGTTGTCTGGCGCTACATTGGTAGTTGTCTGGTGGTACAATGGTTGTTGTCTGGTGCTACAGTGGTTTTTGTCTGGTGCTACAGTAGTTGTTGTCTGGTGCTACAGTGGTAGTTGTCTGGTGCTACAGTGGTTTTTGTCTGGTGCTACAGTGGTAGTTGTCTGGTGCTACAGTGGGTGCTGTCTGGTGCTACAGTGGTAGTTGTCAGGTGCTACAGTGGTAGATGTCAGGTGTTACAGTGGTTGTTGTCTGGTGCTACAGTGGTTGTTGTCTGGTGCTAGAGTGGGTGTTGTCTGGTGCTAGAGTGGGTGTTGTCTGGTGCTACAGTGGGTGTTGTCAGGTGTTACAGTGGTTGTTGTCTGGTGCTACAGTGGTTGTTGTCAGGTGCTACAGTGGTTGTTGTCTGGTGCTAGAGAGGTTGTTGTCTGGTGCTAAAGTGGTAGTTGTTTGGTGCTACAGTGGTTGTTGTCTAGTGCTACAGTGGTTGTTGTCTGGTGCTACAGTGGTTGTTGTCTGGTGCTACAGTGGTTGTTGTCTGGTGCTACAGTGGTTGTTGTCTGGTGCTACAGTGGGTGTTGTCTGGTGCTACAGTGGGTGTTGTCTGGAGCTACAGAGGGTGTTGTCTGGTGCTACAGTGGGTGTTGTCTGGTGCTACAGTGGGTGTTGCCTGGTCTACAGTGGTTGTTGTCTGGTGCTACAGTGGGTGTTGTCTGGTGCTACAGTGGGTGTTGTCTGGTGCTACAGTGGTAGTTGTCTGGTGCTACAGTGGGTGTTGTCTGGTGCTACAGTGGTTGTTGTCTGGTGCTACAGTGGTAGTTGTCTGGTGCTACAGTGGTTGTTGTCTGGTGCTAAAGTGGGTGTTGTCTGGTGCTACAGAGGGTGTTGTCTGGTGCTACAGTGGTTGTTGTCTGGTGCTACAGTGGTACTTGTCTGGAGCTACAGTGGTTGTTGTCTGGTGCTACAGTGGGTGTTGTCTGGTGCTACAGTGGGTGTTGTCTGGTGCTACAGTGGTAGTTGTCTGGTGCTACAGTGGTAGTTGTCTGGTGCTACAGTGGGTGTTGTCTGGTGCTACAGTGGTAGTTGTCTGGTGCTACAGTGGGTGTTGTCTGGTGCTACAGTGGTAGTTGTCTGGTGCTACAGTGTTTGTTGTCTGGTGCTACAGTGGTAGTTGTTTGGTGCTACAGTGGTAGTTGTCTGGTGCTACAGTGGGTGTTGTCTGGTGCTACAGTGGTTGTTGTCTGGTGCTACAGTGGTTGTTGTCTGGTGCTACAGTGGTTGTTGTCTGGTGCTACAGTGGGTGTTGTATGGTGCTACAGTGATAGTTGTCTTTTGCTACAGTGATAGCTGTCTTCTGCTACAGTGGTAGTTGTCTGGTGCTACAGTGGGTGTTGTCTGGTGCTACAGTGATTGTTGTCTAGTGCTACAGTCATAGTTGTCTGGTGCTACAGTGGTTGTTGTCTGGTGCTACAGTGATAGTTGTCTGGTGCTACAGTGGTAGTTGTCTGGTGCTACAGTGGGTGTTGTCTGGTGCTACAGTGGTAGTTGTCTGGTGCTACAGTGGTTGTTGTCAGGTGCTAAAGTGATAGTTGTCTGGTGCTACAGTGGTAGTTGTCTGGTGCTACAGTGGTAGTTGTCAGGTGCTACAGTGGGTGTTGTCTGGTGCTACAGTGGTTGTTGTCTGGTGCTACAGTGATAGTTGTCTGGCGCTACATTGGTAGTTGTCTGGTGCTACAGTGGTTGTCGTCTGGTGCTACAATGGTTGTTGTCTGGTGCTACAGTGGGTGCTGTCTGGTGCTACAGTGGTAGTTGTCTGGTGCTACAGTGGTTGTTGTCTGGTGCTACAGTGGGTGTTGTCTGGTGCTACAGTGGTTGTTGTCTGGTGCTACAGTGGTTGTTGTCTGGTGCTACAGTGGGTGTTGTCTGGCGCTACACTGGTTATTGTCTGGTGCTACAGTGGTAGTTGTCTGGTGCTACAGTGGTTTTTGTCTGGTGCTACAGTGATAGTTGCCTGGTGCTATAGTGGTAGTTGTCTGGTGCTACAGTGGGTGTTGTCTGGTGCTACAGTGGGTGTTGTCTGTTGCTACATTGAAAGTTGTCTGGTGCTACAGTGGGTGTTGTCTGGTGCTACAGTGGGTGTTGTCTGGTGCTACAGTGGTAGTTGTCTGGTGCTACAGTGGTTGTTGTCTGGTGCTACAGTGGTTGTTGTCTGGTGCTACAGTGGTTGTTGTCTGGTGCTACAGTGAGTGTTGTCTGGTGCTACAGTGGGTGTTGTCTGTTGCTACATTGAAAGTTGTCTGGTGCTACAGTGGGTGTTGTCTAGTGCTACAGTGGTAGTTGTCTGGTGCTACAGTGGTTGTTGTCTGGTGCTACAGTGGTTGTTGTCTGGTGCTACAGTGAGTGTTGTCTGGTGCTACAGTGGGTGTTGTCTGGTGCTACAGTGGTTGTTGTCTGGTGCTACAATGGTTGTTGTCTGGTGCTACAGCGGTTGTTGTCTGGTGCTACAGCGGTTGTTGTCTGGTGCTACAGTGGTTGTTGTCTGGTGCTACAGTGGGTGTTGTCTGGTGCTACAGTGGTTGTTGTCTGGTGCTACAGTGGTTGTTGTCTGGTGCTACAGTGGTTGTTGTCTGGTGCTACAGTGGTTGTTGTCTGGTGCTACAGTGGGTGTTGTCTGGCGCTACACTGGTTATTGTCTGGTGCTACAGTGGTAGTTGTCTGGTGCTACAGTGGTTTTTGTCTGGTGCTACAGTGATAGTTGCCTGGTGCTATAGTGGTAGTTGTCTGGTGCTACAGTGGGTGTTGTCTGGTGCTACAGTGGGTGTTGTCTGTTGCTACATTGAAAGTTGTCTGGTGCTACAGTGGGTGTTGTCTGGTGCTACAGTGGTAGTTGTCTGGTGCTACAGTGGTTGTTGTCTGGTGCTACAGTGGTTGTTGTCTGGTGCTACAGTGGTTGTTGTCTGGTGCTACAGTGAGTGTTGTCTGGTGCTACAGTGGGTGTTGTCTGTTGCTACATTGAAAGTTGTCTGGTGCTACAGTGGGTGTTGTCTAGTGCTACAGTGGTAGTTGTCTGGTGCTACAGTGGTTGTTGTCTGGTGCTACAGTGGTTGTTGTCTGGTGCTACAGTGGTTGTTGTCTGGTGCTACAGTGAGTGTTGTCTGGTGCTACAGTGGGTGTTGTCTGGTGCTACAGTGGTTGTTGTCTGGTGCTACAATGGTTGTTGTCTGGTGCTACAGTGGTTTTTGTCTGGTGCTACAGTGATAGTTGCCTGGTGCTATAGTGGTAGTTGTCTGGTGCTACAGTGGGTGTTGTCTGGTGCTACAGTGGGTGTTGTCTGTTGCTACATTGAAAGTTGTCTGGTGCTACAGTGGGTGTTGTCTGGTGCTACAGTGGTAGTTGTCTGGTGCTACAGTGGTTGTTGTCTGGTGCTACAGTGGTTGTTGTCTGGTGCTACAGTGGTTGTTGTCTGGTGCTACAGTGAGTGTTGTCTGGTGCTACAGTGGGTGTTGTCTGTTGCTACGTTGAAAGTTGTCTGGTGCTACAGTGGGTGTTGTCTAGTGCTACAGTGGTAGTTGTCTGGTGCTACAGTGGTTGTTGTCTGGTGCTACAGTGGTTGTTGTCTGGTGCTACAATGGTTGTTGTCTGGTGCTACAGTGGTTTTTGTCTGGTGCTACAGTGATAGTTGCCTGGTGCTATAGTGGTAGTTGTCTGGTGCTACAGTGGGTGTTGTCTGGTGCTACAGTGGTTGTTGTCTGGTGCTACAGTGAGTGTTGTCTGGTGCTACAGTGGGTGTTGTCTGGTGCTACAGTGGTTGTTGTCTGGTGCTACAATGGTTGTTGTCTGGTGCTACAGCGGTTGTTGTCTGGTGCTACAGTGGTTGTTGTCTGGTGCTACAGTGGGTGTTGTCTGGTGCTACAGTGGTTGTTGTCTGGTGCTACAGTGGTTGTTGTCTGGTGCTACAGTGATAGTTGTCTGGTGCTTCAGTGGTAGTTGTCTGGTGCTACAGTGGTTGTTGTCTGGCGCTACATTGGTAGTTGTCTGGTGGTACAATGGTTGTTGTCTGGTGCTACAGTGGTTTTTGTCTGGTGCTACAGTAGTTGTTGTCTGGTGCTACAGTGGTAGTTGTCTGGTGCTACAGTGGTTTTTGTCTGGTGCTACAGTGGTAGTTGTCTGGTGCTACAGTGGGTGTTGTCTGGTGCTACAGTGGTAGTTGTCAGGTGCTACAGTGGTAGTTGTCAGGTGTTACAGTGGTTGTTGTCTGGTGCTACAGTGGTTGTTGTCTGGTGCTAGAGTGGGTGTTGTCTGGTGCTAGAGTGGGTGTTGTCTGGTGCTACAGTGGGTGTTGTCAGGTGTTACAGTGGTTGTTGTCTGGTGCTACAGTGGTTGTTGTCAGGTGCTACAGTGGTTGTTGTCTGGTGCTAGAGAGGTTGTTGTCTGGTGCTAAAGTGGTAGTTGTTTGGTGCTACAGTGGTTGTTGTCTAGTGCTACAGTGGTTGTTGTCTGGTGCTACAGTGGTTGTTGTCTGGTGCTACAGTGGTTATTGTCTGGTGCTACAGTGGTAGTTGTCAGGTGCTACAGTGGTAGTTGTCAGGTGTTACAGTGGTTGTTGTCTGGTGCTACAGTGGTTGTTGTCTGGTGCTAGGGTGGGTGTTGTCTGGTGCTAGAGTGGGTGTTGTCTGGTGCTACAGTGGTTGTTGTCTAGTGCTACAGTGGTTGTTGTCTGGTGCTACAGTGGTTGTTGTCAGGTGCTACAGTGGTTGTTATCTGGTGCTAGAGAGGTTGTTGTCTGGTGCTAAAGTGGTAGTTGTCTGGTGCTACAGTGGTTGTTGTCTAGTGCTACAGTGGTTGTTGTCTGGTGCTACAGTGGTTGTTGTCTAGTGCTACAGTGGTTGTTGTCTGGTGCTACAGTGGTAGTTGTCTGGTGCTACAGTGGTTGTTGTCTGGTGCTACAGTGGTTGTTGTCCGGTGCTACAGTGATAGTTGTCTCGTGCTACAGTGGTTGTTGTCTGGTGCTACAGTGGTTGTTGCCTGGTGCTACAGTGGTAGTTGTCTGGTGCTACAGTGGTAGTTGTCTGGTGCTACAGTGGTAGTTGTCTGGTGCTACAGTGGTTGTTGTCTGGTGCTACAGTGGTTGTTGTCAGGTGCTACAGTGATAGTTGTCTGGTGCTACAGTGGTTGTTGTCAGGTGCTACAGTAATTGTTGTCTGGTGCTACAGTGATTGTTGTCTGGTGCTACAGTGGTTGTTGTCTGGTGCTACAGTGGGTGTTGTCTGGTGCTACAGTGGGTGTTGTCTGGTGCTACAGTGGGTGTTGTCTGGAGCTACAGAGGGTGTTGTCTGGTGCTGCAGTGGGTGTTGTCTGGTGCTACAGTGGGTGTTGTCTGGTGCTACAGTGGTTGTTGTCTGGTGCTACAGTGGGTGTTGTCTGGTGCTACACTGGGTGTTGTCTGGTGCTACAGTGGTAGTTGTCTGGTGCTACAGTGGTTGTTGTCTGGTGCTACAGTGGTTGTTGTCTGGTGCTACAGTGGTAGTGTTCTGGTGCTACAGTGGTTGTTGTCTGGTGCTACAGTGGTAGTTGTCTGGTGCTACAGTGGTAGTTGTCTGGTGCTACAGTGGGTGTTGTCTGGTGCTACAGTGGTAGTTGTCTGGTGCTACAGTGGGTGTTGTCTGGTGCTACAGTGGTTGTTGTCTGGTGCTACAGTGGTTGTTGTCTGGTGCTACAGAGGTTGTTGTCTGGTGCTACAGAGGTTGTTGGCTGGTGCTACAGTGGTTGTTGTCTGGTGCTACAGTGGGAGTTGTCTGGTGCTACAGTGGTTGTTGTCTGGTGCTACAGAGGTTGTTGGCTGGTGCTACAGTGGTTGTTGTCTGGTGCTACAGTAGTTGTTGTCTGGTGCTACAGTGGTAGTTGTTATCTGGTGCTACAGTGGTTGTTGTCTGGTGCTACAGAGGTTGTTGGCTGGTGCTACAGTGGTTGTTGTCAGGTGCTACAGTGGTTGTTGTCTGGTGCTAGAGAGGTTGTTGTCTGGTGCTACAGTGGGTGTTGCCTGGTCTACAGTGGTTGTTGTCTGGTGCTACAGTGGGTGTTGTCTGGTGCTACAGTGGGTGTTGTCTGGTGCTACAGTGGTAGTTGTCTGGTGCTACAGTGGGTGTTGTCTGGTGCTACAGTGGTTGTTGTCTGGTGCTACAGTGGTAGTTGTCTGGTGCTACAGTGGTTGTTGTCTGGTGCTAAAGTGGGTGTTGTCTGGTGCTACAGAGGGTGTTGTCTGGTGCTACAGTGGTTGTTGTCTGGTCCTACAGTGGTACTTGTCTGGAGCTACAGTGGTTGTTGTCTGGTGCTACAGTGGGTGTTGTCTGGTGCTACAGTGGTAGTTGTCTGGTGCTACAGTGGGTGTTGTCTGGTGCTACAGTGGTAGTTGTCTGGTGCTACAGTGGGTGTTGTCTGGTGCTACAGGGGTAGTTGTCTGGTGCTACAGTGGTAGTTGTCTGGTGCTACAGTGGGTGTTGTCTGGTGCTACAGTGGTTGTTGTCTGGTGCTACAGTGGTTGTTGTCTGGTGCTACAGTGGTTGTTGTCTGGTGCTACAGTGGGTGTTGTATGGTGCTACAGTGATAGTTGTCTTTTGCTACAGTGATAGCTGTCTTCTGCTACAGTGGTAGTTGTCTGGTGCTACAGTGGGTGTTGTCTGGTGCTACAGTGATTGTTGTCTAGTGCTACAGTCATAGTTGTCTGGTGCTACAGTGGTTGTTGTCTGGTGCTACAGTGATAGTTGTCTGGTGCTACAGTGGTAGTTGTTTGGTGCTACAGTGGGTGTTGTCTGGTGCTACAGTGGTAGTTGTCTGGTGCTACAGTGGTTGTTGTCTGGTGCTACAATGGTTGTTGTCTGGTGCTACAGCGGTTGTTGTCTGGTGCTACAGTGGTTGTTGTCTGGTGCTACAGTGGGTGTTGTCTGGTGCTACAGTGGTTGTTGTCTGGTGCTACAGTGGTTGTTGTCTGGTGCTACAGTGGTTGTTGTCTGGTGCTACAGTGGTTGTTGTCTGGTGCTACAGTGGGTGTTGTCTGGCGCTACACTGGTTATTGTCTGGTGCTACAGTGGTAGTTGTCTGGTGCTACAGTGGTTTTTGTCTGGTGCTACAGTGATAGTTGCCTGGTGCTATAGTGGTAGTTGTCTGGTGCTACAGTGGGTGTTGTCTGGTGCTACAGTGGGTGTTGTCTGTTGCTACATTGAAAGTTGTCTGGTGCTACAGTGGGTGTTGTCTGGTGCTACAGTGGTAGTTGTCTGGTGCTACAGTGGTTGTTGTCTGGTGCTACAGTGGTTGTTGTCTGGTGCTACAGTGGTTGTTGTCTGGTGCTACAGTGAGTGTTGTCTGGTGCTACAGTGGGTGTTGTCTGTTGCTACATTGAAAGTTGTCTGGTGCTACAGTGGGTGTTGTCTAGTGCTACAGTGGTAGTTGTCTGGTGCTACAGTGGTTGTTGTCTGGTGCTACAGTGGTTGTTGTCTGGTGCTACAGTGGTTGTTGTCTGGTGCTACAGTGAGTGTTGTCTGGTGCTACAGTGGGTGTTGTCTGGTGCTACAGTGGTTGTTGTCTGGTGCTACAATGGTTGTTGTCTGGTGCTACAGTGGTTTTTGTCTGGTGCTACAGTGATAGTTGCCTGGTGCTATAGTGGTAGTTGTCTGGTGCTACAGTGGGTGTTGTCTGGTGCTACAGTGGGTGTTGTCTGTTGCTACATTGAAAGTTGTCTGGTGCTACAGTGGGTGTTGTCTGGTGCTACAGTGGTAGTTGTCTGGTGCTACAGTGGTTGTTGTCTGGTGCTACAGTGGTTGTTGTCTGGTGCTACAGTGGTTGTTGTCTGGTGCTACAGTGAGTGTTGTCTGGTGCTACAGTGGGTGTTGTCTGTTGCTACATTGAAAGTTGTCTGGTGCTACAGTGGGTGTTGTCTAGTGCTACAGTGGTAGTTGTCTGGTGCTACAGTGGTTGTTGTCTGGTGCTACAGTGGTTGTTGTCTGGTGCTACAGTGGTTGTTGTCTGGTGCTACAGTGAGTGTTGTCTGGTGCTACAGTGGGTGTTGTCTGGTGCTACAGTGGTTGTTGTCTGGTGCTACAATGGTTGTTGTCTGGTGCTACAGCGGTTGTTGTCTGGTGCTACAGTGGTTGTTGTCTGGTGCTACAGTGGGTGTTGTCTGGTGCTACAGTGGTTGTTGTCTGGTGCTACAGTGGTTGTTGTCTGGTGCTACAGTGATAGTTGTCTGGTGCTTCAGTGGTAGTTGTCTGGTGCTACAGTGGTTGTTGTCTGGCGCTACATTGGTAGTTGTCTGGTGGTACAATGGTTGTTGTCTGGTGCTACAGTGGTTTTTGTCTGGTGCTACAGTAGTTGTTGTCTGGTGCTACAGTGGTAGTTGTCTGGTGCTACAGTGGTTTTTGTCTGGTGCTACAGTGGTAGTTGTCTGGTGCTACAGTGGGTGTTGTCTGGTGCTACAGTGGTAGTTGTCAGGTGCTACAGTGGTAGTTGTCAGGTGTTACAGTGGTTGTTGTCTGGTGCTACAGTGGTTGTTGTCTGGTGCTAGAGTGGGTGTTGTCTGGTGCTAGAGTGGGTGTTGTCTGGTGCTACAGTGGGTGTTGTCAGGTGTTACAGTGGTTGTTGTCTGGTGCTACAGTGGTTGTTGTCAGGTGCTACAGTGGTTGTTGTCTGGTGCTAGAGAGGTTGTTGTCTGGTGCTAAAGTGGTAGTTGTTTGGTGCTACAGTGGTTGTTGTCTAGTGATACAGTGGTTGTTGTCTGGTGCTACAGTGGTTGTTGTCTGGTGCTACAGTGGTTATTGTCTGGTGCTACAGTGGTAGTTGTCAGGTGCTACAGTGGTAGTTGTCAGGTGTTACAGTGGTTGTTGTCTGGTGCTACAGTGGTTGTTGTCTGGTGCTAGGGTGGGTGTTGTCTGGTGCTAGAGTGGGTGTTGTCTGGTGCTACAGTGGTTGTTGTCTAGTGCTACAGTGGTTGTTGTCTGGTGCTACAGTGGTTGTTGTCAGGTGCTACAGTGGTTGTTATCTGGTGCTAGAGAGGTTGTTGTCTGGTGCTAAAGTGGTAGTTGTCTGGTGCTACAGTGGTTGTTGTCTAGTGCTACAGTGGTTGTTGTCTGGTGCTACAGTGGTTGTTGTCTAGTGCTACAGTGGTTGTTGTCTGGTGCTACAGTGGTAGTTGTCTGGTGCTACAGTGGTTGTTGTCTGGTGCTACAGTGGTTGTTGTCCGGTGCTACAGTGATAGTTGTCTCGTGCTACAGTGGTTGTTGTCTGGTGCTACAGTGGTTGTTGCCTGGTGCTACAGTGGTAGTTGTCTGGTGCTACAGTGGTAGTTGTCTGGTGCTACAGTGGTAGTTGTCTGGTGCTACAGTGGTTGTTGTCTGGTGCTACAGTGGTTGTTGTCAGGTGCTACAGTGATAGTTGTCTGGTGCTACAGTGGTTGTTGTCAGGTGCTACAGTAATTGTTGTCTGGTGCTACAGTGATTGTTGTCTGGTGCTACAGTGGTTGTTGTCTGGTGCTACAGTGGGTGTTGTCTGGTGCTACAGTGGGTGTTGTCTGGTGCTACAGTGGGTGTTGTCTGGAGCTACAGAGGGTGTTGTCTGGTGCTGCAGTGGGTGTTGTCTGGTGCTACAGTGGGTGTTGTCTGGTGCTACAGTGGTTGTTGTCTGGTGCTACAGTGGGTGTTGTCTGGTGCTACACTGGGTGTTGTCTGGTGCTACAGTGGTAGTTGTCTGGTGCTACAGTGGTTGTTGTCTGGTGCTACAGTGGTTGTTGTCTGGTGCTACAGTGGTAGTGTTCTGGTGCTACAGTGGTTGTTGTCTGGTGCTAAAGAGGGTGTTGTCTGGTGCTACAGAGGGTGTTGTCTGGTGCTACAGTGGTAGTGTTCTGGTGCTACAGTGGTAGTTGTCTGGTGCTACAGTGGTTGTTGTCTGGTGCTACAGTGGTAGTGTTCTGGTGCTACAGTGGTAGTTGTCTGGTGCTACAGTGGTTGTTGTCTGGTGCTACAGTGGGTGTTGTCTGGTGCTACAGTGGGTGTTGTCTGGTGCTACAGTGGTAGTTGTCTGGTGCTACAGTGGTAGTTGTCTGGTGCTACAGTGGGTGTTGTCTGGTGCTACAGTGGTAGTTGTCTGGTGCTACAGTGGGTGTTGTCTGGTGCTACAGTGGTAGTTGTCTGGTGCTACAGTGGGTGTTGTCTGGTGCTACAGTGGTAGTTGTCTGGTGCTACAGTGGTAGTTGTCTGGTGCTACAGTGGGTGTTGTCTGGTGCTACAGTGGTTGTTGTCTGGTGCTACAGTGGTTGTTGTCTGGTGCTACAGAGGTTGTTGTCTGGTGCTACAGAGGTTGTTGGCTGGTGCTACAGTGGTTGTTGTCTGGTGCTACAGTGGGAGTTGTCTGGTGCTACAGTGGTTGTTGTCTGGTGCTACAGAGGTTGTTGGCTGGTGCTACAGTGGTTGTTGTCTGGTGCTACAGTGGTTGTTGTCTGGTGCTACAGTGGTAGTTGTTATCTGGTGCTACAGTGGTTGTTGTCTGGTGCTACAGAGGTTGTTGGCTGGTGCTACAGTGGTTGTTGTCAGGTGCTACAGTGGTTGTTGTCTGGTGCTAGAGAGGTTGTTGTCTGGTGCTACAGTGGGTGTTGCCTGGTCTACAGTGGTTGTTGTCTGGTGCTACAGTGGGTGTTGTCTGGTGCTACAGTGGGTGTTGTCTGGTGCTACAGTGGTAGTTGTCTGGTGCTACAGTGGGTGTTGTCTGGTGCTACAGTGGTTGTTGTCTGGTGCTACAGTGGTAGTTGTCTGGTGCTACAGTGGTTGTTGTCTGGTGCTAAAGTGGGTGTTGTCTGGTGCTACAGAGGGTGTTGTCTGGTGCTACAGTGGTTGTTGTCTGGTGCTACAGTGGTACTTGTCTGGAGCTACAGTGGTTGTTGTCTGGTGCTACAGTGGGTGTTGTCTGGTGCTACAGTGGTAGTTGTCTGGTGCTACAGTGGGTGTTGTCTGGTGCTACAGTGGTAGTTGTCTGGTGCTACAGTGGGTGTTGTCTGGTGCTACAGGGGTAGTTGTCTGGTGCTACAGTGGTAGTTGTCTGGTGCTACAGTGGGTGTTGTCTGGTGCTACAGTGGTTGTTGTCTGGTGCTACAGTGGTTGTTGTCTGGTGCTACAGTGGTTGTTGTCTGGTGCTACAGTGGGTGTTGTATGGTGCTACAGTGATAGTTGTCTTTTGCTACAGTGATAGCTGTCTTCTGCTACAGTGGTAGTTGTCTGGTGCTACAGTGGGTGTTGTCTGGTGCTACAGTGATTGTTGTCTAGTGCTACAGTCATAGTTGTCTGGTGCTACAGTGGTTGTTGTCTGGTGCTACAGTGATAGTTGTCTGGTGCTACAGTGGTAGTTGTTTGGTGCTACAGTGGGTGTTGTCTGGTGCTACAGTGGTAGTTGTCTGGTGCTACAGTGGTTGTTGTCAGGTGCTAAAGTGATAGTTGTCTGGTGCTACAGTGGTAGTTGTCTGGTGCTACAGTGGTAGTTGTCAGGTGCTACAGTGGGTGTTGTCTGGTGCTACAGTGGTTGTTGTCTAGTGCTACAGTGATAGTTGTCTGGCGCTACATTGGTAGTTGTCTGGTGCTACAGTGGTTGTCGTCTGGTGCTACAGTGGTTGTTGTCTGGTGCTACAGTGGGTGCTGTCTGGTGCTACAGTGGTAGTTGTCTGGTGCTACAGTGGTTGTTGTCTGGTGCTACAGTGGGTGTTGTCTGGTGCTACAGTGGTTGTTGTCTGGTGCTACAGTGGTTGTTGTCTGGTGCTACAGTGGTTGTTGTCTGGCGCTACACTGGTTGTTGTCTGGTGCTACAGTGGTAGTTGTCTGGTGCTACAGTGGTTTTTGTCTGGTGCTACAGTGATAGTTGCCTGGTGCTATAGTGGTAGTTGTCTGGTGCTACAGTGGTTGTTGTCTGGTGCTACAGTGGGTGTTGTCTGTTGCTACATTGAAAGTTGTCTGGTGCTACAGTGGGTGTTGTCTGGTGCTACAGTGGTAGTTGTCTGGTGCTACAGTGGTTGTTGTCTGGTGCTACAGTGGTTGTTGTCTGGTGCTACAGTGGTTGTTGTCTGGTGCTACAGTGAGTGTTGTCTGGTGCTACAGTGGGTGTTGTCTGTTGCTACATTGAAAGTTGTCTGGTGCTACAGTGGGTGTTGTCTGGTGCTACAGTGGTAGTTGTCTGGTGCTACAGTGGTTGTTGTCTGGTGCTACAGTGGTTGTTGCCTGGTCTGCAGTGGTTGTTGTCTGGTGCTACAGTGGGTGTTGTCTGGTGCTACAGTGGGTGTTGTCTGGTGCTACAGTGGTAGTTGTCTGGTGCTACAGTGGGTGTTGTCTGGTGCTACAGTGGTTGTTGTCTGGTGCTACAGTGGTAGTTGTCAGGTGCTACAGTGGTAGTTGTCAGGTGTTACAGTGGTTGTTGTCTGGTGCTACAGTGGTTGTTGTCTGGTGCTAGGGTGGGTGTTGTCTGGTGCTAGAGTGGGTGTTGTCTGGTGCTACAGTGGTTGTTGTCTAGTGCTACAGTGGTTGTTGTCTGGTGCTACAGTGGTTGTTGTCAGGTGCTACAGTGGTTGTTATCTGGTGCTAGAGAGGTTGTTGTCTGGTGCTAAAGTGGTAGTTGTCTGGTGCTACAGTGGTTGTTGTCTAGTGCTACAGTGGTTGTTGTCTGGTGCTACAGTGGTTGTTGTCTAGTGCTACAGTGGTTGTTGTCTGGTGCTACAGTGGTAGTTGTCTGGTGCTACAGTGGTTGTTGTCTGGTGCTACAGTGGTTGTTGTCCGGTGCTACAGTGATAGTTGTCTCGTGCTACAGTGGTTGTTGTCTGGTGCTACAGTGGTTGTTGCCTGGTGCTACAGTGGTAGTTGTCTGGTGCTACAGTGGTAGTTGTCTGGTGCTACAGTGGTAGTTGTCTGGTGCTACAGTGGTTGTTGTCTGGTGCTACAGTGGTTGTTGTCAGGTGCTACAGTGATAGTTGTCTGGTGCTACAGTGGTTGTTGTCAGGTGCTACAGTAATTGTTGTCTGGTGCTACAGTGATTGTTGTCTGGTGCTACAGTGGTTGTTGTCTGGTGCTACAGTGGGTGTTGTCTGGTGCTACAGTGGGTGTTGTCTGGTGCTACAGTGGGTGTTGTCTGGAGCTACAGAGGGTGTTGTCTGGTGCTGCAGTGGGTGTTGTCTGGTGCTACAGTGGGTGTTGTCTGGTGCTACAGTGGTTGTTGTCTGGTGCTACAGTGGGTGTTGTCTGGTGCTACACTGGGTGTTGTCTGGTGCTACAGTGGTAGTTGTCTGGTGCTACAGTGGTTGTTGTCTGGTGCTACAGTGGTTGTTGTCTGGTGCTAGAGTGGTAGTGTTCTGGTGCTACAGTGGTTGTTGTCTGGTGCTAAAGAGGGTGTTGTCTGGTGCTACAGAGGGTGTTGTCTGGTGCTACAGTGGTAGTGTTCTGGTGCTACAGTGGTAGTTGTCTGGTGCTACAGTGGTTGTTGTCTGGTGCTACAGTGGTAGTGTTCTGGTGCTACAGTGGTAGTTGTCTGGTGCTACAGTGGTTGTTGTCTGGTGCTACAGTGGGTGTTGTCTGGTGCTACAGTGGGTGTTGTCTGGTGATACAGTGGTAGTTGTCTGGTGCTACAGTGGTAGTTGTCTGGTGCTACAGTGGGTGTTGTCTGGTGCTACAGTGGTAGTTGTCTGGTGCTACAGTGGGTGCTGTCTGGTGCTACAGTGATAGTTGTCTGGTGCTACAGTGGTAGTTGTTTGGTGCTACAGTGGGTGTTGTCTGGTGCTACAGTGGTAGTTGTCTGGTGCTACAGTGGTTGTTGTCAGGTGCTAAAGTGATAGTTGTCTGGTGCTACAGTGGTAGTTGTCTGGTGCTACAGTGGTAGTTGTCAGGTGCTACAGTGGGTGTTGTCTGGTGCTACAGTGGTTGTTGTCTAGTGCTACAGTGATAGTTGTCTGGCGCTACATTGGTAGTTGTCTGGTGCTACAGTGGTTGTCGTCTGGTGCTACAGTGGTTGTTGTCTGGTGCTACAGTGGGTGCTGTCTGGTGCTACAGTGGTAGTTGTCTGGTGCTACAGTGGTTGTTGTCTGGTGCTACAGTGGGTGTTGTCTGGTGCTACAGTGGTTGTTGTCTGGTGCTACAGTGGTTGTTGTCTGGTGCTACAGTGGTTGTTGTCTGGCGCTACACTGGTTGTTGTCTGGTGCTACAGTGGTAGTTGTCTGGTGCTACAGTGGTTTTTGTCTGGTGCTACAGTGATAGTTGCCTGGTGCTATAGTGGTAGTTGTCTGGTGCTACAGTGGTTGTTGTCTGGTGCTACAGTGGGTGTTGTCTGTTGCTACATTGAAAGTTGTCTGGTGCTACAGTGGGTGTTGTCTGGTGCTACAGTGGTAGTTGTCTGGTGCTACAGTGGTTGTTGTCTGGTGCTACAGTGGTTGTTGTCTGGTGCTACAGTGGTTGTTGTCTGGTGCTACAGTGAGTGTTGTCTGGTGCTACAGTGGGTGTTGTCTGTTGCTACATTGAAAGTTGTCTGGTGCTACAGTGGGTGTTGTCTGGTGCTACAGTGGTAGTTGTCTGGTGCTACAGTGGTTGTTGTCTGGTGCTACAGTGGTTGTTGCCTGGTCTGCAGTGGTTGTTGTCTGGTGCTACAGTGGGTGTTGTCTGGTGCTACAGTGGGTGTTGTCTGGTGCTACAGTGGTAGTTGTCTGGTGCTACAGTGGGTGTTGTCTGGTGCTACAGTGGTTGTTGTCTGGTGCTACAGTGGTAGTTGTCAGGTGCTACAGTGGTAGTTGTCAGGTGTTACAGTGGTTGTTGTCTGGTGCTACAGTGGTTGTTGTCTGGTGCTAGGGTGGGTGTTGTCTGGTGCTAGAGTGGGTGTTGTCTGGTGCTACAGTGGTTGTTGTCTAGTGCTACAGTGGTTGTTGTCTGGTGCTACAGTGGTTGTTGTCAGGTGCTACAGTGGTTGTTATCTGGTGCTAGAGAGGTTGTTGTCTGGTGCTAAAGTGGTAGTTGTCTGGTGCTACAGTGGTTGTTGTCTAGTGCTACAGTGGTTGTTGTCTGGTGCTACAGTGGTTGTTGTCTAGTGCTACAGTGGTTGTTGTCTGGTGCTACAGTGGTAGTTGTCTGGTGCTACAGTGGTTGTTGTCTGGTGCTACAGTGGTTGTTGTCCGGTGCTACAGTGATAGTTGTCTCGTGCTACAGTGGTTGTTGTCTGGTGCTACAGTGGTTGTTGCCTGGTGCTACAGTGGTAGTTGTCTGGTGCTACAGTGGTAGTTGTCTGGTGCTACAGTGGTAGTTGTCTGGTGCTACAGTGGTTGTTGTCTGGTGCTACAGTGGTTGTTGTCAGGTGCTACAGTGATAGTTGTCTGGTGCTACAGTGGTTGTTGTCAGGTGCTACAGTAATTGTTGTCTGGTGCTACAGTGATTGTTGTCTGGTGCTACAGTGGTTGTTGTCTGGTGCTACAGTGGGTGTTGTCTGGTGCTACAGTGGGTGTTGTCTGGTGCTACAGTGGGTGTTGTCTGGAGCTACAGAGGGTGTTGTCTGGTGCTGCAGTGGGTGTTGTCTGGTGCTACAGTGGGTGTTGTCTGGTGCTACAGTGGTTGTTGTCTGGTGCTACAGTGGGTGTTGTCTGGTGCTACACTGGGTGTTGTCTGGTGCTACAGTGGTAGTTGTCTGGTGCTACAGTGGTTGTTGTCTGGTGCTACAGTGGTTGTTGTCTGGTGCTAGAGTGGTAGTGTTCTGGTGCTACAGTGGTTGTTGTCTGGTGCTAAAGAGGGTGTTGTCTGGTGCTACAGAGGGTGTTGTCTGGTGCTACAGTGGTAGTGTTCTGGTGCTACAGTGGTAGTTGTCTGGTGCTACAGTGGTTGTTGTCTGGTGCTACAGTGGTAGTGTTCTGGTGCTACAGTGGTAGTTGTCTGGTGCTACAGTGGTTGTTGTCTGGTGCTACAGTGGGTGTTGTCTGGTGCTACAGTGGGTGTTGTCTGGTGATACAGTGGTAGTTGTCTGGTGCTACAGTGGTAGTTGTCTGGTGCTACAGTGGGTGTTGTCTGGTGCTACAGTGGTAGTTGTCTGGTGCTACAGTGGGTGTTGTCTGGTGCTACAGTGGTAGTTGTCTGGTGCTACAGTGGGTGTTGTCTGGTGCTACAGTGGTAGTTGTCTGGTGCTACAGTGGTAGTTGTCTGGTGCTACAGTGGGTGTTGTCTGGTGCTACAGTGGTTGTTGTCTGGTGCTACAGTGGTTGTTGTCTGGTGCTACAGAGGTTGTTGTCTGGTGCTACAGAGGTTGTTGGCTGGTGCTACAGTGGTTGTTGTCTGGTGCTACAGTGGGAGTTGTCTGGTGCTACAGTGGTTGTTGTCTGGTGCTACAGAGGTTGTTGGCTGGTGCTACAGTGGTTGTTGTCTGGTGCTACAGTGGTTGTTGTCTGGTGCTACAGTGGTAGTTGTTATCTGGTGCTACAGTGGTTGTTGTCTGGTGCTACAGAGGTTGTTGGCTGGTGCTACAGTGGTTGTTGTCAGGTGCTACAGTGGTTGTTGTCTGGTGCTAGAGAGGTTGTTGTCTGGTGCTACAGTGGGTGTTGCCTGGTCTACAGTGGTTGTTGTCTGGTGCTACAGTGGGTGTTGTCTGGTGCTACAGTGGGTGTTGTCTGGTGCTACAGTGGTAGTTGTCTGGTGCTACAGTGGGTGTTGTCTGGTGCTACAGTGGTTGTTGTCTGGTGCTACAGTGGTAGTTGTCTGGTGCTACAGTGGTTGTTGTCTGGTGCTAAAGTGGGTGTTGTCTGGTGCTACAGAGGGTGTTGTCTGGTGCTACAGTGGTTGTTGTCTGGTGCTACAGTGGTACTTGTCTGGAGCTACAGTGGTTGTTGTCTGGTGCTACAGTGGGTGTTGTCTGGTGCTACAGTGGTAGTTGTCTGGTGCTACAGTGGGTGTTGTCTGGTGCTACAGTGGTAGTTGTCTGGTGCTACAGTGGGTGTTGTCTGGTGCTACAGGGGTAGTTGTCTGGTGCTACAGTGGTAGTTGTCTGGTGCTACAGTGGGTGTTGTCTGGTGCTACAGTGGTTGTTGTCTGGTGCTACAGTGGTTGTTGTCTGGTGCTACAGTGGTTGTTGTCTGGTGCTACAGTGGGTGTTGTATGGTGCTACAGTGATAGTTGTCTTTTGCTACAGTGATAGCTGTCTTCTGCTACAGTGGTAGTTGTCTGGTGCTACAGTGGGTGTTGTCTGGTGCTACAGTGATTGTTGTCTAGTGCTACAGTCATAGTTGTCTGGTGCTACAGTGGTTGTTGTCTGGTGCTACAGTGATAGTTGTCTGGTGCTACAGTGGTAGTTGTTTGGTGCTACAGTGGGTGTTGTCTGGTGCTACAGTGGTAGTTGTCTGGTGCTACAGTGGTTGTTGTCAGGTGCTAAAGTGATAGTTGTCTGGTGCTACAGTGGTAGTTGTCTGGTGCTACAGTGGTAGTTGTCAGGTGCTACAGTGGGTGTTGTCTGGTGCTACAGTGGTTGTTGTCTAGTGCTACAGTGATAGTTGTCTGGCGCTACATTGGTAGTTGTCTGGTGCTACAGTGGTTGTCGTCTGGTGCTACAGTGGTTGTTGTCTGGTGCTACAGTGGGTGCTGTCTGGTGCTACAGTGGTAGTTGTCTGGTGCTACAGTGGTTGTTGTCTGGTGCTACAGTGGGTGTTGTCTGGTGCTACAGTGGTTGTTGTCTGGTGCTACAGTGGTTGTTGTCTGGTGCTACAGTGGTTGTTGTCTGGCGCTACACTGGTTGTTGTCTGGTGCTACAGTGGTAGTTGTCTGGTGCTACAGTGGTTTTTGTCTGGTGCTACAGTGATAGTTGCCTGGTGCTATAGTGGTAGTTGTCTGGTGCTACAGTGGTTGTTGTCTGGTGCTACAGTGGGTGTTGTCTGTTGCTACATTGAAAGTTGTCTGGTGCTACAGTGGGTGTTGTCTGGTGCTACAGTGGTAGTTGTCTGGTGCTACAGTGGTTGTTGTCTGGTGCTACAGTGGTTGTTGTCTGGTGCTACAGTGGTTGTTGTCTGGTGCTACAGTGAGTGTTGTCTGGTGCTACAGTGGGTGTTGTCTGTTGCTACATTGAAAGTTGTCTGGTGCTACAGTGGGTGTTGTCTGGTGCTACAGTGGTAGTTGTCTGGTGCTACAGTGGTTGTTGTCTGGTGCTACAGTGGTTGTTGCCTGGTCTACAGTGGTTGTTGTCTGGTGCTACAGTGGGTGTTGTCTGGTGCTACAGTGGGTGTTGTCTGGTGCTACAGTGGTAGTTGTCTGGTGCTACAGTGGGTGTTGTCTGGTGCTACAGTGGTTGTTGTCTGGTGCTACAGTGGTAGTTGTCTGGTGCTACAGTGGTTGTTGTCTGGTGCTAAAGTGGGTGTTGTCTGGTGCTACAGAGGGTGTTGTCTGGTGCTACAGTGGTTGTTGTCTGGTGCTACAGTGGTACTTGTCTGGAGCTACAGTGGTTGTTGTCTGGTGCTACAGTGGGTGTTGTCTGGTGCTACAGTGGGTGTTGTCTGGTGCTACAGTGGTAGTTGTCTGGTGCTACAGTGGTAGTTGTCTGGTGCTACAGTGGGTGTTGTCTGGTGCTACAGTGGTAGTTGTCTGGTGCTACAGTGGGTGTTGTCTGGTGCTACAGTGGTAGTTGTCTGGTGCTACAGTGGGTGTTGTCTGGTGCTACAGTGGTAGTTGTCTGGTGCTACAGTGGTAGTTGTCTGGTGCTACAGTGGGTGTTGTCTGGTGCTACAGTGGTTGTTGTCTGGTGCTACAGTGGTTGTTGTCTGGTGCTACAGTGGTTGTTGTCTGGTGCTACAGTGGGTGTTGTATGGTGCTACAGTGATAGTTGTCTTTTGCTACAGTGATAGCTGTCTTCTGCTACAGTGGTAGTTGTCTGGTGCTACAGTGGGTGTTGTCTGGTGCTACAGTGATTGTTGTCTAGTGCTACAGTCATAGTTGTCTGGTGCTACAGTGGTTGTTGTCTGGTGCTACAGTGATAGTTGTCTGGTGCTACAGTGGTAGTTGTCTGGTGCTACAGTGGGTGTTGTCTGGTGCTACAGTGGGTGTTGTCTGGTGCTACAGTGGGTGTTGTCTGGTGCTACAGTGGTAGTTGTCTGGTGCTACAGTGGTAGTTGTCTGGTGCTACAGTGGGTGTTGTCTGGTGCTACAGTGGTAGTTGTCTGGTGCTACAGTGGGTGTTGTCTGGTGCTACAGTGGTAGTTGTCTGGTGCTACAGTGGGTGTTGTCTGGTGCTACAGGGGTAGTTGTCTGGTGCTACAGTGGTAGTTGTCTGGTGCTACAGTGGGTGTTGTCTGGTGCTACAGTGGTTGTTGTCTGGTGCTACAGTGGTTGTTGTCTGGTGCTACAGTGGTTGTTGTCTGGTGCTACAGTGGGTGTTGTATGGTGCTACAGTGATAGTTGTCTTTTGCTACAGTGATAGCTGTCTTCTGCTACAGTGGTAGTTGTCTGGTGCTACAGTGGGTGTTGTCTGGTGCTAGAGTGATTGTTGTCTAGTGCTACAGTCATAGTTGTCTGGTGCTACAGTGGTTGTTGTCTGGTGCTACAGTGATAGTTGTCTGGTGCTACAGTGGTAGTTGTCTGGTGCTACAGTGGGTGTTGTCTGGTGCTACAGTGGTAGTTGTCTGGTGCTACAGTGGTTGTTGTCAGGTGCTAAAGTAATAGTTGTCTGGTGCTACAGTGGTAGTTGTCTGGTGCTACAGTGGTAGTTGTCAGGTGCTACAGTGGGTGTTGTCTGGTGCTACAGTGGTTGTTGTCTAGTGCTACAGTGATAGTTGTCTGGCGCTACATTGGTAGTTGTCTGGTGCTACAGTGGTTGTCGTCTGGTGCTACAGTGGTTGTTGTCTGGTGCTACAGTGGGTGCTGTCTGGTGCTACAGTGGTAGTTGTCTGGTGCTACAGTGGTTGTTGTCTGGTGCTACAGTGGGTGTTGTCTGGTGCTACAGTGGTTGTTGTCTGGTGCTACAGTGGTTGTTGTCTGGTGCTACAGTGGTTGTTGTCTGGCGCTACACTGGTTGTTGTCTGGTGCTACAGTGGTAGTTGTCTGGTGCTACAGTGGTTTTTGTCTGGTGCTACAGTGATAGTTGCCTGGTGCTATAGTGGTAGTTGTCTGGTGCTACAGTGGTTGTTGTCTGGTGCTACAGTGGGTGTTGTCTGTTGCTACATTGAAAGTTGACTGGTGCTACAGTGGGTGTTGTCTGGTGCTACAGTGGTAGTTGTCTGGTGCTACAGTGGTTGTTGTCTGGTGCTACAGTGGTTGTTGTCTGGTGCTACAGTGGTTGTTGTCTGGTGCTACAGTGAGTGTTGTCTGGTGCTACAGTGGGTGTTGTCTGTTGCTACATTGAAAGTTGTCTGGTGCTACAGTGGGTGTTGTCTGGTGCTACAGTGGTAGTTGTCTGGTGCTACAGTGGTTGTTGTCTGGTGCTACAGTGGTTGTTGCCTGGTCTACAGTGGTTGTTGTCTGGTGCTACAGTGGGTGTTGTCTGGTGCTACAGTGGTTGTTGTCTGGTGCTACAGTGGTAGTTGTCTGGTGCTACAGTGGTTGTTGTCTGGTGCTAAAGTGGGTGTTGTCTGGTGCTACAGAGGGTGTTGTCTGGTGCTACAGTGGTTGTTGTCTGGTGCTACAGTAGTACTTGTCTGGAGCTACAGTGGTTGTTGTCTGGTGCTACAGTGGGTGTTGTCTGGTGCTACAGTGGGTGTTGTCTGGTGCTACAGTGGTAGTTGTCTGGTGCTACAGTGGTAGTTGTCTGGTGCTACAGTGGGTGTTGTCTGGTGCTACAGTGGTAGTTGTCTGGTGCTACAGTGGGTGTTGTCTGGTGCTACAGTGGTAGTTGTCTGGTGCTACAGTGGGTGTTGTCTGGTGCTACAGTGGTAGTTGTCTGGTGCTACAGTGGTAGTTGTCTGGTGCTACAGTGGGTGTTGTCTGGTGCTACAGTGGTTGTTGTCTGGTGCTACAGTGGTTGTTGTCTGGTGCTACAGTGGTTGTTGTCTGGTGCTACAGTGGGTGTTGTATGGTGCTACAGTGATAGTTGTCTTTTGCTACAGTGATAGCTGTCTTCTGCTACAGTGGTAGTTGTCTGGTGCTACAGTGGGTGTTGTCTGGTGCTACAGTGATTGTTGTCTAGTGCTACAGTCATAGTTGTCTGGTGCTACAGTGGTTGTTGTCTGGTGCTACAGTGATAGTTGTCTGGTGCTACAGTGGTAGTTGTCTGGTGCTACAGTGGGTGTTGTCTGGTGCTACAGTGGTAGTTGTCTGGTGCTACAGTGGTTGTTGTCAGGTGCTAAAGTGATAGTTGTCTGGTGCTACAGTGGTAGTTGTCTGGTGCTACAGTGGTAGTTGTCAGGTGCTACAGTGGGTGTTGTCTGGTGCTACAGTGGTTGTTGTCTGGTGCTACAGTGATAGTTTTCTGGCGCTACATTGGTAGTTGTCTGGTGCTACAGTGGTTGTCGTCTGGTGCTACAATGGTTGTTGTCTGGTGCTACAGTGGGTGCTGTCTGGTGCTACAGTGGTAGTTGTCTGGTGCTACAGTGGTTGTTGTCTGGTGCTACAGTGGGTGTTGTCTGGTGCTACAGTGGTTGTTGTCTGGTGCTACAGTGGTTGTTGTCTGGTGCTACAGTGGGTGTTGTCTGGCGCTACACTGGTTGTTGTCTGGTGCTACAGTGGTAGTTGTCTGGTGCTACAGTGGTTGTTGTCAGGTGCTAAAGTGATAGTTGTCTGGTGCTACAGTGGTAGTTGTCTGGTGCTACAGTGGTAGTTGTCAGGTGCTACAGTGGGTGTTGTCTGGTGCTACAGTGGTTGTTGTCTGGTGCTACAGTGATAGTTGTCTGGCGCTACATTGGTAGTTGTCTGGTGCTACAGTGGTTGTCGTCTGGTGCTACAATGGTTGTTGTCTGGTGCTACAGTGGGTGCTGTCTGGTGCTACAGTGGTAGTTGTCTGGTGCTACAGTGGTTGTTGTCTGGTGCTACAGTGGGTGTTGTCTGGTGCTACAGTGGTTGTTGTCTGGTGCTACAGTGGTTGTTGTCTGGTGCTACAGTGGGTGTTGTCTGGCGCTACACTGGTTGTTGTCTGGTGCTACATTGGTAGTTGTCTGGTGCTACAGTGGTTTTTGTCTGGTGCTACAGTGATAGTTGCCTGGTGCTATAGTGGTAGTTGTCTGGTGCTACAGTGGGTGTTGTCTGGTGCTACCGTGGGTGTTGTCTGTTGCTACATTGAAAGTTGTCTGGTGCTACAGTGGGTGTTGTCTGGTGCTACAGTGGTAGTTGTCTGGTGCTACAGTGGTTGTTGTCTGGTGCTACAGTGGTTGTTGTCTGGTGCTACAGTGGTTGTTGTCTGGTGCTACAGTGAGTGTTGTCTGGTGCTACAGTGGGTGTTGTCTGTTGCTACATTGAAAGTTGTCTGGTGCTACAGTGGGTGTTGTCTAGTGCTACAGTGGTAGTTGTCTGGTGCTACAGTGGTTGTTGTCTGGTGCTACAGTGGTTGTTGTCTGGTGCTACAGTGGTTGTTGTCTGGTGCTACAGTGAGTGTTGTCTGGTGCTACAGTGGGTGTTGTCTGGTGCTACAGTGGTTGTTGTCTGGTGCTACAATGGTTGTTGTCTGGTGCTACAGCGGTTGTTGTCTGGTGCTACAGTGGTTGTTGTCTGGTGCTACAGTGGGTGTTGTCTGGTGCTACAGTGGTTGTTGTCTGGTGCTACAGTGGTTGTTGTCTGGTGCTACAGTGATAGTTGTCTGGTGCTTCAGTGGTAGTTGTCTGGTGCTACAGTGGTTTTTGTCTGGCGCTACATTGGTAGTTGTCTGGTGGTACAATGGTTGTTGTCTGGTGCTACAGTGGTTTTTGTCTGGTGCTACAGTAGTTGTTGTCTGGTGCTACAGTGGTAGTTGTCTGGTGCTACAGTGGTTTTTGTCTGGTGCTACAGTGGTAGTTGTCTGGTGCTACAGTGGGTGTTGTCTGGTGCTACAGTGGTAGTTGTCAGGTGCTACAGTGGTAGTTGTCAGGTGTTACAGTGGTTGTTGTCTGGTGCTACAGTGGTTGTTGTCTGGTGCTAGAGTGGGTGTTGTCTGGTGCTAGAGTGGGTGTTGTCTGGTGCTACAGTGGGTATTGTCAGGTGTTACAGTGGTTGTTGTCTGGTGCTACAGTGGTTGTTGTCAGGTGCTACAGTGGTTGTTGTCTGGTGCTAGAGAGGTTGTTGTCTGGTGCTAAAGTGGTAGTTGTCTGGTGCTACAGTGGTTGTTGTCTAGTGCTACAGTGGTTGTTGTCTGGTGCTACAGTGGTTGTTGTCTGGTGCTACAGTGGTTGTTGTCTGGTGCTACAGTGGTAGTTGTCAGGTGCTACAGTGGTAGTTGTCAGGTGTTACAGTGGTTGTTGTCTGGTGCTACAGTGGTTGTTGTCTGGTGCTAGAGTGGGTGTTGTCTGGTGCTAGAGTGGGTGTTGTCTGGTGCTACAGTGGTTGTTGTCTAGTGCTACAGTGGTTGTTGTCTGGTGCTACAGTGGTTGTTGTCAGGTGCTACAGTGGTTTTTATCTGGTGCTAGAGAGGTTGTTGTCTGGTGCTAAAGTGGTAGTTGTCTGGTGCTACAGTGGTTGTTGTCTAGTGCTACAGTGGTTGTTGTCTGGTGCTACAGTGGTTGTTGTCTAGTGCTACAGTGGTTGTTGTCTGGTGCTACAGTGGTAGTTGTCTGGTGCTACAGTGGTTGTTGTCTGGTGCTACAGTGGTTGTTGTCCGGTGCTACAGTGATAGTTGTCTCGTGCTACAGTGGTTGTTGTCTGGTGCTACAGTGGTTGTTGCCTGGTGCTACAGTGGTAGTTGTCTGGTGCTACAGTGGTAGTTGTCTGGTGCTACAGTGGTAGTTGTCTGGTGCTACAGTGGTTGTTGTCTGGTGCTACAGTGGTTGTTGTCAGGTGCTACAGTGATAGTTGTCTGGTGCTACAGTGGTTGTTGTCAGGTGCTACAGTAATTGTTGTCTGGTGCTACAGTGATTGTTGTCTGGTGCTACAGTGGTTGTTGTCTGGTGCTACAGTGGGTGTTGTCTGGTGCTACAGTGGGTGTTGTCTGGTGCTACAGTGGGTGTTGTCTGGAGCTACAGAGGGTGTTGTCTGGTGCTACAGTGGGTGTTGTCTGGTGCTACAGTGGGTGTTGTCTGGTGCTACAGTGGTTGTTGTCTGGTGCTACAGTGGGTGTTGTCTGGTGCTACACTGGGTGTTGTCTGGTGCTACAGTGGTAGTTGTCTGGTGCTACAGTGGTTGTTGTCTGGTGCTACAGTGGTTGTTGTCTGGTGCTACAGTGGTAGTGTTCTGGTGCTACAGTGGTTGTTGTCTGGTGCTAAAGTGGGTGTTGTCTGGTGCTACAGAGGGTGTTGTCTGGTGCTACAGTGGTTGTTGTCTGGTGCTACAGTGGTAGTTGTCTGGTGCTACAGTGGTTGTTGTCTGGTGCTACAGTGGGTGTTGTCTGGTGCTACAGTGGGTGTTGTCTGGTGCTACAGTGGTAGTTGTCTGGTGCTACAGTGGTAGTTGTCTGGTGCTACAGTGGGTGTTGTCTGGTGCTACAGTGGTAGTTGTCTGGTGCTACAGTGGGTGTTGTCTGGTGCTACAGTGGTAGTTGTCTGGTGCTACAGTGGGTGTTGTCTGGTGCTACAGTGGTAGTTGTCTGGTGCTACAGTGGTAGTTGTCTGGTGCTACAGTGGGTGTTGTCTGGTGCTACAGTGGTTGTTGTCTGGTGCTACAGTGGTTGTTGTCTGGTGCTACAGAGGTTGTTGTCTGGTGCTACAGAGGTTGTTGGCTGGTGCTACAGTGGTTGTTGTCTGGTGTTACAGTGGGAGTTGTCTGGTGCTACAGTGGTTGTTGTCTGGTGCTACAGAGGTTGTTGGCTGGTGCTACAGTGGTTGTTGTCTGGTGCTACAGTGGTTGTTGTCTGGTGCTACAGTAGTAGTTGTTTTCTGGTGCTACAGTGGTTGTTGTCTGGTGCTACAGAGGTTGTTGGCTGGTGCTACAGTGGTTGTTGTCAGGTGCTACAGTGGTTGTTGTCTGGTGCTAGAGAGGTTGTTGTCTGGTGCTACAGTGGGTGTTGCCTGGTCTACAGTGGTTGTTGTCTGGTGCTACAGTGGGTGTTGTCTGGTGCTACAGTGGGTGTTGTCTGGTGCTACAGTGGTAGTTGTCTGGTGCTACAGTGGGTGTTGTCTGGTGCTACAGTGGTTGTTGTCTGGTGCTACAGTGGTAGTTGTCTGGTGCTACAGTGGTTGTTGTCTGGTGCTAAAGTGGGTGTTGTCTGGTGCTACAGAGGGTGTTGTCTGGTGCTACAGTGGTTGTTGTCTGGTGCTACAGTGGTACTTGTCTGGAGCTACAGTGGTTGTTGTCTGGTGCTACAGTGGGTGTTGTCTGGTGCTACAGTGGGTGTTGTCTGGTGCTACAGTGGTAGTTGTCTGGTGCTACAGTGGTAGTTGTCTGGTGCTACAGTGGGTGTTGTCTGGTGCTACAGTGGTAGTTGTCTGGTGCTACAGTGGGTGTTGTCTGGTGCTACAGTGGTAGTTGTCTGGTGCTACAGTGGGTGTTGTCTGGTGCTACAGTGGTAGTTGTCTGGTGCTACAGTGGTAGTTGTCTGGTGCTACAGTGGGTGTTGTCTGGTGCTACAGTGGTTGTTGTCTGGTGCTACAGTGGTTGTTGTCTGGTGCTACAGTGGTTGTTGTCTGGTGCTACAGTGGGTGTTGTATGGTGCTACAGTGATAGTTGTCTTTTGCTACAGTGATAGCTGTCTTCTGCTACAGTGGTAGTTGTCTGGTGCTACAGTGGGTGTTGTCTGGTGCTACAGTGATTGTTGTCTAGTGCTACAGTCATAGTTGTCTGGTGCTACAGTGGTTGTTGTCTGGTGCTACAGTGATAGTTGTCTGGTGCTACAGTGGTAGTTGTCTGGTGCTACAGTGGGTGTTGTCTGGTGCTACAGTGGTAGTTGTCTGGTGCTACAGTGGTTGTTGTCAGGTGCTAAAGTGATAGTTGTCTGGTGCTACAGTGGTAGTTGTCTGGTGCTACAGTGGTAGTTGTCAGGTGCTACAGTGGGTGTTGTCTGGTGCTACAGTGGTTGTTGTCTAGTGCTACAGTGATAGTTGTCTGGCGCTACATTGGTAGTTGTCTGGTGCTACAGTGGTTGTCGTCTGGTGCTACAGTGGTTGTTGTCTGGTGCTACAGTGGGTGCTGTCTGGTGCTACAGTGGTAGTTGTCTGGTGCTACAGTGGTTGTTGTCTGGTGCTACAGTGGGTGTTGTCTGGTGCTACAGTGGTTGTTGTCTGGTGCTACAGTGGTTGTTGTCTGGTGCTACAGTGGTTGTTGTCTGGCGCTACACTGGTTGTTGTCTGGTGCTACAGTGGTAGTTGTCTGGTGCTACAGTGGTTTTTGTCTGGTGCTACAGTGATAGTTGCCTGGTGCTATAGTGGTAGTTGTCTGGTGCTACAGTGGTTGTTGTCTGGTGCTACAGTGGGTGTTGTCTGTTGCTACATTGAAAGTTGTCTGGTGCTACAGTGGGTGTTGTCTGGTGCTACAGTGGTAGTTGTCTGGTGCTACAGTGGTTGTTGTCTGGTGCTACAGTGGTTGTTGTCTGGTGCTACAGTGGTTGTTGTCTGGTGCTACAGTGAGTGTTGTCTGGTGCTACAGTGGGTGTTGTCTGTTGCTACATTGAAAGTTGTCTGGTGCTACAGTGGGTGTTGTCTGGTGCTACAGTGGTAGTTGTCTGGTGCTACAGTGGTTGTTGTCTGGTGCTACAGTGGTTGTTGTCTGGTGCTACAGTGGTTGTTGTCTGGTGCTACAGTGAGTGTTGTCTGGTGCTACAGTGGGTGTTGTCTGGTGCTACAGTGGTTGTTGTCTGGTGCTACAATGGTTGTTGTCTGGTGCTACAGCGGTTGTTGTCTGGTGCTACAGTGGTTGTTGTCTGGTGCTACAGTGGGTGTTGTCTGGTGCTACAGTGGTTGTTGTCTGGTGCTACAGTGGTTGTTGTCTGGTGCTACAGTGATAGTTGTCTGGTGCTTCAGTGGTAGTTGTCTGGTGCTACAGTGGTTGTTGTCTGGGGCTACATTGGTAGTTGTCTGGTGGTACAATGGTTGTTGTCTGGTGCTACAGTGGTTTTTGTCTGGTGCTACAGTAGTTGTTGTCTGGTGCTACAGTGGTAGTTGTCTGGTGCTACAGTGGTTTTTGTCTGGTGCTACAGTGGTAGTTGTCTGGTGCTACAGTAGGTGTTGTCTGGTGCTACAGTGGTAGTTGTCAGGTGCTACAGTGGTAGTTGTCAGGTGTTACAGTGGTTGTTGTCTGGTGCTACAGTGGTTGTTGTCTGGTGCTAGAGTGGGTGTTGTCTAGTGCTAGAGTGGGTGTTGTCTGGTGCTACAGTGGGTGTTGTCAGGTGTTACAGTGGGTGTTGTCTGGTGCTACAGTGGGTGTTGTCAGGTGTTACAGTGGGTGTTGTCTGGTGCTACAGTGGTTGTTGTCAGGTGCTACAGTGGTTGTTGTCTGGTGCTAGAGAGGTTGTTGTCTGGTGCTAAAGTGGTAGTTGTCTGGTGCTACAGTTGTTGTTGTCTAGTGCTACAGTGGTTGTTGTCTGGTGCTACAGTGGTTGTTGTCAGGTGCTACAGTGGTTGTTATCTGGTGCTAGAGAGGTTGTTGTCTGGTGCTAAAGTGGTAGTTGTCTGGTGCTACAGTGGTTGTTGTCTAGTGCTACAGTGGTTGTTGTCTGGTGCTACAGTGGTTGTTGTCTAGTGCTACAGTGGTTGTTGTCTGGTGCTACAGTGGTAGTTGTCTGGTGCTACAGTGGTTGTTGTCTGGTGCTACAGTGGTTGTTGTCAGGTGCTACAGTGATAGTTGTCTCGTGCTACAGTGGTTGTTGTCTGGTGCTACAGTGGTTGTTGCCTGGTGCTACAGTGGTAGTTGTCTGGTGCTACAGTGGTAGTTGTCTGGTGCTACAGTGGTAGTTGTCTGGTGCTACAGTGGTTGTTGTCTGGTGCTACAGTGGTTGTTGTCAGGTGCTACAGTGATAGTTGTCTGGTGCTACAGTGGTTGTTGTCAGGTGCTACAGTGGTTGTTGTCTGGTGCTACAGTGGTTGTTGTCTGGTGCTACAGTGGTTGTTGTCTGGTGCTACAGTGGGTGTTGTCTGGTGCTACAGTGGGTGTTGTCTGGTGCTACAGTGGGTGTTGTCTGGAGCTACAGAGGGTGTTGTCTGGTGCTACAGTGGGTGTTGTCTGGTGCTACAGTGGGTGTTGTCTGGTGCTACAGTGGTTGTTGTCTGGTGCTACAGTGGGTGTTGTCTGGTGCTACAGTGGGTGTTGTCTGGTGCTACAGTGGTAGATGTCTGGTGCTACAGTGGTTGTTGTCTGGTGCTAAAGTGGGTGTTGTCTGGTGCTACAGAGGGTGTTGTCTGGTGCTACAGTGGTTGTTGTCTGGTGCTACAGTGGTAGTTGTCTGGTGCTACATTGGTTGTTGTCTGGTGCTACAGTGGGTGTTGTCTGGTGCTACAGTGGTAGTTGTCTGGTGCTACAGTGGGTGTTGTCTGGTGCTACAGTGGTAGTTGTCTGGTGCTACAGTGGTAGTTGTCTGGTGCTACAGTGGGTGTTGTCTGGTGCTACAGTGGGTGTTGTCTGGTGCTACAGTGGTTGTTGTCTGGTGCTACAGTGGTTGTTGTCTGGTGCTACAGAGGTTGTTGTCTGGTGCTACAGAGGTTGTTGGCTGGTGCTACAGTGGTTGTTGTCTGGTGTTACAGTGGGAGTTGTCTGGTGCTACAGTGGTTGTTGTCTGGTGCTACAGAGGTTGTTGGCTGGTGCTACAGTGGTTGTTGTCTGGTGCTACAGTGGTTGTTGTCTGGTGCTACAGTGGTTGTTGTCAGGTGCTACAGTGGTAGTTGTCTGGTGCTACAGAGGTTGTTGGCTGGTGATACAGTGGTTGTTGTCAGGTGCTACAGTGGTTGTTGTCTGGTGCTAGAGAGGTTGTTGTCTGGTGCTACAGTGGGTGTTGCCTGGTCTACAGTGGTTGTTGTCTGGTGCTACAGTGGGTGTTGTCTGGTGCTACAGTGGGTGTTGTCTGGTGCTACAGTGGTAGTTGTCTGGTGCTACAGTGGGTGTTGTCTGGTGCTACAGTGGTTGTTGTCTGGTGCTACAGTGGTAGTTGTCTGGTGCTACAGTGGTTGTTGTCTGGTGCTAAAGTGGGTGTTGTCTGGTGCTACAGAGGGTGTTGTCTGGTGCTACAGTGGTTGTTGTCTGGTGCTACAGTGATACTTGTCTGGAGCTACAGTGGTTGTTGTCTGGTGCTACAGTGGGTGTTGTCTGGTGCTACAGTGGGTGTTGTCTGGTGCTACAGTGGTAGTTGTCTGGTGCTACAGTGGGTGTTGTCTGGTGCTACAGTGGTAGTTGTCTGGTGCTACAGTGGGTGTTGTCTGGTGCTACAGTGGTAGTTGTCTGGTGCTACAGTGGTAGTTGTCTGGTGCTACCTTGGGTGTTGTCTGGTGCTACAGTGGTTGTTGTCTGGTGCTACAGTGGTTGTTGTCTGGTGCTACAGTGGTTGTTGTCTGGTGCTACAGTGGGTGTTGTATGGTGCTACAGTGATAGTTGTCTTTTGCTACAGTGATAGCTGTCTTCTGCTACAGTGGTAGTTGTCTGGTGCTACAGTGGGTGTTGTCTGGTGCTACAGTGATTGTTGTCTAGTGCTACAGTCATAGTTGTCTGGTGCTACAGTGGTTGTTGTCTGGTGCTACAGTGATAGTTGTCTGGTGCTACAGTGGTAGTTGTCTGGTGCTACAGTGGGTGTTGTCTGGTGCTACAGTGGTAGTTGTCTGGTGCTACAGTGGTTGTTGTCAGGTGCTAAAGTGATAGTTGTCTGGTGCTACAGTGGTAGTTGTCTGGTGCTACAGTGGTAGTTGTCAGGTGCTACAGTGGGTGTTGTCTGGTGCTACAGTGGTTGTTGTCTAGTGCTACAGTGATAGTTGTCTGGCGCTACATTGGTAGTTGTCTGGTGCTACAGTGGTTGTCGTCTGGTGCTACAGTGGTTGTTGTCTGGTGCTACAGTGGGTGCTGTCTGGTGCTACAGTGGTAGTTGTCTGGTGCTACAGTGGTTGTTGTCTGGTGCTACAGTGGGTGTTGTCTGGTGCTACAGTGGTTGTTGTCTGGTGCTACAGTGGTTGTTGTCTGGTGCTACAGTGGTTGTTGTCTGGCGCTACACTGGTTGTTGTCTGGTGCTACAGTGGTAGTTGTCTGGTGCTACAGTGGTTTTTGTCTGGTGCTACAGTGATAGTTGCCTGGTGCTATAGTGGTAGTTGTCTGGTGCTACAGTGGTTGTTGTCTGGTGCTACAGTGGGTGTTGTCTGTTGCTACATTGAAAGTTGTCTGGTGCTACAGTGGGTGTTGTCTGGTGCTACAGTGGTAGTTGTCTGGTGCTACAGTGGTTGTTGTCTGGTGCTACAGTGGTTGTTGTCTGGTGCTACAGTGGTTGTTGTCTGGTGCTACAGTGAGTGTTGTCTGGTGCTACAGTGGGTGTTGTCTGTTGCTACATTGAAAGTTGTCTGGTGCTACAGTGGGTGTTGTCTGGTGCTACAGTGGTAGTTGTCTGGTGCTACAGTGGTTGTTGTCTGGTGCTACAGTGGTTGTTGTCTGGTGCTACAGTGGTTGTTGTCTGGTGCTACAGTGAGTGTTGTCTGGTGCTACAGTGGGTGTTGTCTGGTGCTACAGTGGTGTTTGTCTGGTGCTACAATGGTTGTTGTCTGGTGCTACAGCGGTTGTTGTCTGGTGCTACAGTGGTTGTTGTCTGGTGCTACAGTGGGTGTTGTCTGGTGCTACAGTGGTTGTTGTCTGGTGCTACAGTGGTTGTTGTCTGGTGCTACAGTGATAGTTGTCTGGTGCTTCAGTGGTAGTTGTCTGGTGCTACAGTGGTTGTTGTCTGGGGCTACATTGGTAGTTGTCTGGTGGTACAATGGTTGTTGTCTGGTGCTACAGTGGTTTTTGTCTGGTGCTACAGTAGTTGTTGTCTGGTGCTACAGTGGTAGTTGTCTGGTGCTACAGTGGTTTTTGTCTGGTGCTACAGTGGTAGTTGTCTGGTGCTACAGTAGGTGTTGTCTGGTGCTACAGTGGTAGTTGTCAGGTGCTACAGTGGTAGTTGTCAGGTGTTACAGTGGTTGTTGTCTGGTGCTACAGTGGTTGTTGTCTGGTGCTAGAGTGGGTGTTGTCTAGTGCTAGAGTGGGTGTTGTCTGGTGCTACAGTGGGTGTTGTCAGGTGTTACAGTGGGTGTTGTCTGGTGCTACAGTGGGTGTTGTCAGGTGTTACAGTGGGTGTTGTCTGGTGCTACAGTGGTTGTTGTCAGGTGCTACAGTGGTTGTTGTCTGGTGCTAGAGAGGTTGTTGTCTGGTGCTAAAGTGGTAGTTGTCTGGTGCTACAGTGGTTGTTGTCTAGTGCTACAGTGGTTGTTGTCTGGTGCTACAGTGGTTGTTGTCAGGTGCTACAGTGGTTGTTATCTGGTGCTAGAGAGGTTGTTGTCTGGTGCTAAAGTGGTAGTTGTCTGGTGCTACAGTGGTTGTTGTCTAGTGCTACAGTGGTTGTTGTCTGGTGCTACAGTGGTTGTTGTCTAGTGCTACAGTGGTTGTTGTCTGGTGCTACAGTGGTAGTTGTCTGGTGCTACAGTGGTTGTTGTCTGGTGCTACAGTGGTTGTTGTCAGGTGCTACAGTGATAGTTGTCTCGTGCTACAGTGGTTGTTGTCTGGTGCTACAGTGGTTGTTGCCTGGTGCTACAGTGGTAGTTGTCTGGTGCTACAGTGGTAGTTGTCTGGTGCTACAGTGGTAGTTGTCTGGTGCTACAGTGGTTGTTGTCTGGTGCTACAGTGGTTGTTGTCAGGTGCTACAGTGATAGTTGTCTGGTGCTACAGTGGTTGTTGTCAGGTGCTACAGTGGTTGTTGTCAGGTGCTAAAGTGATAGTTGTCTGGTGCTACAGTGGTAGTTGTCTGGTGCTACAGTGGTAGTTGTCAGGTGCTACAGTGGGTGTTGTCTGGTGCTACAGTGGTTGTTGTCTGGTGCTACAGTGATAGTTGTCTGGCGCTACATTGGTAGTTGTCTGGTGCTACAGTGGTTGTCGTCTGGTGCTACAATGGTTGTTGTCTGGTGCTACAGTGGGTGCTGTCTGGTGCTACAGTGGTAGTTGTCTGGTGCTACAGTGGTTGTTGTCTGGTGCTACAGTGGGTGTTGTCTGGTGCTACAGTGGTTGTTGTCTGGTGCTACAGTGGTTGTTGTCTGGTGCTACAGTGGGTGTTGTCTGGCGCTACACTGGTTGTTGTCTGGTGCTACAGTGGTAGTTGTCTGGTGCTACAGTGGTTGTTGTCAGGTGCTAAAGTGATAGTTGTCTGGTGCTACAGTGGTAGTTGTCTGGTGCTACAGTGGTAGTTGTCAGGTGCTACAGTGGGTGTTGTCTGGTGCTACAGTGGTTGTTGTCTGGTGCTACAGTGATAGTTGTCTGGCGCTACATTGGTAGTTGTCTGGTGCTACAGTGGTTGTCGTCTGGTGCTACAATGGTTGTTGTCTGGTGCTACAGTGGGTGCTGTCTGGTGCTACAGTGGTAGTTGTCTGGTGCTACAGTGGTTGTTGTCTGGTGCTACAGTGGATGTTGTCTGGTGCTACAGTGGTTGTTGTCTGGTGCTACAGTGGTTGTTGTCTGGTGCTACAGTGGGTGTTGTCTGGCGCTACACTGGTTGTTGTCTGGTGCTACATTGGTAGTTGTCTGGTGCTACAGTGGTTTTTGTCTGGTGCTACAGTGATAGTTGCCTGGTGCTATAGTGGTAGTTGTCTGGTGCTACAGTGGGTGTTGTCTGGTGCTACCGTGGGTGTTGTCTGTTGCTACATTGAAAGTTGTCTGGTGCTACAGTGGGTGTTGTCTGGTGCTACAGTGGTAGTTGTCTGGTGCTACAGTGGTTGTTGTCTGGTGCTACAGTGGTTGTTGTCTGGTGCTACAGTGGTTGTTGTCTGGTGCTACAGTGAGTGTTGTCTGGTGCTACAGTGGGTGTTGTCTGTTGCTACATTGAAAGTTGTCTGGTGCTACAGTGGGTGTTGTCTAGTGCTACAGTGGTAGTTGTCTGGTGCTACAGTGGTTGTTGTCTGGTGCTACAGTGGTTGTTGTCTGGTGCTACAGTGGTTGTTGTCTGGTGCTACAGTGAGTGTTGTCTGGTGCTACAGTGGGTGTTGTCTGGTGCTACAGTGGTTGTTGTCTGGTGCTACAATGGTTGTTGTCTGGTGCTACAACGGTTGTTGTCTGGTGCTACAGTGGTTGTTGTCTGGTGCTACAGTGGGTGTTGTCTGGTGCTACAGTGGTTGTTGTCTGGTGCTACAGTGGTTGTTGTCTGGTGCTACAGTGATAGTTGTCTGGTGCTTCAGTGGTAGTTGTCTGGTGCTACAGTGGTTTTTGTCTGGCGCTACATTGGTAGTTGTCTGGTGGTACAATGGTTGTTGTCTGGTGCTACAGTGGTTTTTGTCTGGTGCTACAGTAGTTGTTGTCTGGTGCTACAGTGGTAGTTGTCTGGTGCTACAGTGGTTTTTGTCTGGTGCTACAGTGGTAGTTGTCTGGTGCTACAGTGGGTGTTGTCTGGTGCTACAGTGGTAGTTGTCAGGTGCTACAGTGGTAGTTGTCAGGTGTTACAGTGGTTGTTGTCTGGTGCTACAGTGGTTGTTGTCTGGTGCTAGAGTGGGTGTTGTCTGGTGCTAGAGTGGGTGTTGTCTGGTGCTACAGTGGGTGTTGTCAGGTGTTACAGTGGTTGTTGTCTGGTGCTACAGTGGTTGTTGTCAGGTGCTACAGTGGTTGTTGTCTGGTGCTAGAGAGGTTGTTGTCTGGTGCTAAAGTGGTAGTTGTCTGGTGCTACAGTGGTTGTTGTCTAGTGCTACAGTGGTTGTTGTCTGGTGCTACAGTGGTTGTTGTCTGGTGCTACAGTGGTTGTTGTCTGGTGCTACAGTGGTAGTTGTCAGGTGCTACAGTGGTAGTTGTCAGGTGTTACAGTGGTTGTTGTCTGGTGCTACAGTGGTTGTTGTCTGGTGCTAGAGTGGGTGTTGTCTGGTGCTAGAGTGGGTGTTGTCTGGTGCTACAGTGGTTGTTGTCTAGTGCTACAGTGGTTGTTGTCTGGTGCTACAGTGGTTGTTGTCAGGTGCTACAGTGGTTTTTATCTGGTGCTAGAGAGGTTGTTGTCTGGTGCTAAAGTGGTAGTTGTCTGGTGCTACAGTGGTTGTTGTCTAGTGCTACAGTGGTTGTTGTCTGGTGCTACAGTGGTTGTTGTCTAGTGCTACAGTGGTTGTTGTCTGGTGCTACAGTGGTAGTTGTCTGGTGCTACAGTGGTTGTTGTCTGGTGCTACAGTGGTTGTTGTCCGGTGCTACAGTGATAGTTGTCTCGTGCTACTGTGGTTGTTGTCTGGTGCTACAGTGGTTGTTGCCTGGTGCTACAGTGGTAGTTGTCTGGTGCTACAGTGGTAGTTGTCTGGTGCTACAGTGGTAGTTGTCTGGTGCTACAGTGGTTGTTGTCTGGTGCTACAGTGGTTGTTGTCAGGTGCTACAGTGGGTGTTGTCTGTTGCTACATTGAAAGTTGTCTGGTGCTACAGTGGGTGTTGTCTGGTGCTACAGTGGTAGTTGTCTGGTGCTACAGTGGTTGTTGTCTGGTGCTACAGTGGTTGTTGTCTGGTGCTACAGTGGTTGTTGTCTGGTGCTACAGTGAGTGTTGTCTGGTGCTACAGTGGGTGTTGTCTGGTGCTACAGTGGTGTTTGTCTGGTGCTACAATGGTTGTTGTCTGGTGCTACAGCGGTTGTTGTCTGGTGCTACAGTGGTTGTTGTCTGGTGCTACAGTGGGTGTTGTCTGGTGCTACAGTGGTTGTTGTCTGGTGCTACAGTGGTTGTTGTCTGGTGCTACAGTGATAGTTGTCTGGTGCTTCAGTGGTAGTTGTCTGGTGCTACAGTGGTTGTTGTCTGGGGCTACATTGGTAGTTGTCTGGTGGTACAATGGTTGTTGTCTGGTGCTACAGTGGTTTTTGTCTGGTGCTACAGTAGTTGTTGTCTGGTGCTACAGTGGTAGTTGTCTGGTGCTACAGTGGTTTTTGTCTGGTGCTACAGTGGTAGTTGTCTGGTGCTACAGTAGGTGTTGTCTGGTGCTACAGTGGTAGTTGTCAGGTGCTACAGTGGTAGTTGTCAGGTGTTACAGTGGTTGTTGTCTGGTGCTACAGTGGTTGTTGTCTGGTGCTAGAGTGGGTGTTGTCTAGTGCTAGAGTGGGTGTTGTCTGGTGCTACAGTGGGTGTTGTCAGGTGTTACAGTGGGTGTTGTCTGGTGCTACAGTGGGTGTTGTCAGGTGTTACAGTGGGTGTTGTCTGGTGCTACAGTGGTTGTTGTCAGGTGCTACAGTGGTTGTTGTCTGGTGCTAGAGAGGTTGTTGTCTGGTGCTAAAGTGGTAGTTGTCTGGTGCTACAGTGGTTGTTGTCTAGTGCTACAGTGGTTGTTGTCTGGTGCTACAGTGGTTGTTGTCAGGTGCTACAGTGGTTGTTATCTGGTGCTAGAGAGGTTGTTGTCTGGTGCTAAAGTGGTAGTTGTCTGGTGCTACAGTGGTTGTTGTCTAGTGCTACAGTGGTTGTTGTCTGGTGCTACAGTGGTTGTTGTCTAGTGCTACAGTGGTTGTTGTCTGGTGCTACAGTGGTAGTTGTCTGGTGCTACAGTGGTTGTTGTCTGGTGCTACAGTGGTTGTTGTCAGGTGCTACAGTGATAGTTGTCTCGTGCTACAGTGGTTGTTGTCTGGTGCTACAGTGGTTGTTGCCTGGTGCTACAGTGGTAGTTGTCTGGTGCTACAGTGGTAGTTGTCTGGTGCTACAGTGGTAGTTGTCTGGTGCTACAGTGGTTGTTGTCTGGTGCTACAGTGGTTGTTGTCAGGTGCTACAGTGATAGTTGTCTGGTGCTACAGTGGTTGTTGTCAGGTGCTACAGTGGTTGTTGTCAGGTGCTAAAGTGATAGTTGTCTGGTGCTACAGTGGTAGTTGTCTGGTGCTACAGTGGTAGTTGTCAGGTGCTACAGTGGGTGTTGTCTGGTGCTACAGTGGTTGTTGTCTGGTGCTACAGTGATAGTTGTCTGGCGCTACATTGGTAGTTGTCTGGTGCTACAGTGGTTGTCGTCTGGTGCTACAATGGTTGTTGTCTGGTGCTACAGTGGGTGCTGTCTGGTGCTACAGTGGTAGTTGTCTGGTGCTACAGTGGTTGTTGTCTGGTGCTACAGTGGGTGTTGTCTGGTGCTACAGTGGTTGTTGTCTGGTGCTACAGTGGTTGTTGTCTGGTGCTACAGTGGGTGTTGTCTGGCGCTACACTGGTTGTTGTCTGGTGCTACAGTGGTAGTTGTCTGGTGCTACAGTGGTTGTTGTCAGGTGCTAAAGTGATAGTTGTCTGGTGCTACAGTGGTAGTTGTCTGGTGCTACAGTGGTAGTTGTCAGGTGCTACAGTGGGTGTTGTCTGGTGCTACAGTGGTTGTTGTCTGGTGCTACAGTGATAGTTGTCTGGCGCTACATTGGTAGTTGTCTGGTGCTACAGTGGTTGTCGTCTGGTGCTACAATGGTTGTTGTCTGGTGCTACAGTGGGTGCTGTCTGGTGCTACAGTGGTAGTTGTCTGGTGCTACAGTGGTTGTTGTCTGGTGCTACAGTGGATGTTGTCTGGTGCTACAGTGGTTGTTGTCTGGTGCTACAGTGGTTGTTGTCTGGTGCTACAGTGGGTGTTGTCTGGCGCTACACTGGTTGTTGTCTGGTGCTACATTGGTAGTTGTCTGGTGCTACAGTGGTTTTTGTCTGGTGCTACAGTGATAGTTGCCTGGTGCTATAGTGGTAGTTGTCTGGTGCTACAGTGGGTGTTGTCTGGTGCTACCGTGGGTGTTGTCTGTTGCTACATTGAAAGTTGTCTGGTGCTACAGTGGGTGTTGTCTGGTGCTACAGTGGTAGTTGTCTGGTGCTACAGTGGTTGTTGTCTGGTGCTACAGTGGTTGTTGTCTGGTGCTACAGTGGTTGTTGTCTGGTGCTACAGTGAGTGTTGTCTGGTGCTACAGTGGGTGTTGTCTGTTGCTACATTGAAAGTTGTCTGGTGCTACAGTGGGTGTTGTCTAGTGCTACAGTGGTAGTTGTCTGGTGCTACAGTGGTTGTTGTCTGGTGCTACAGTGGTTGTTGTCTGGTGCTACAGTGGTTGTTGTCTGGTGCTACAGTGAGTGTTGTCTGGTGCTACAGTGGGTGTTGTCTGGTGCTACAGTGGTTGTTGTCTGGTGCTACAATGGTTGTTGTCTGGTGCTACAACGGTTGTTGTCTGGTGCTACAGTGGTTGTTGTCTGGTGCTACAGTGGGTGTTGTCTGGTGCTACAGTGGTTGTTGTCTGGTGCTACAGTGGTTGTTGTCTGGTGCTACAGTGATAGTTGTCTGGTGCTTCAGTGGTAGTTGTCTGGTGCTACAGTGGTTTTTGTCTGGCGCTACATTGGTAGTTGTCTGGTGGTACAATGGTTGTTGTCTGGTGCTACAGTGGTTTTTGTCTGGTGCTACAGTAGTTGTTGTCTGGTGCTACAGTGGTAGTTGTCTGGTGCTACAGTGGTTTTTGTCTGGTGCTACAGTGGTAGTTGTCTGGTGCTACAGTGGGTGTTGTCTGGTGCTACAGTGGTAGTTGTCAGGTGCTACAGTGGTAGTTGTCAGGTGTTACAGTGGTTGTTGTCTGGTGCTACAGTGGTTGTTGTCTGGTGCTAGAGTGGGTGTTGTCTGGTGCTAGAGTGGGTGTTGTCTGGTGCTACAGTGGGTGTTGTCAGGTGTTACAGTGGTTGTTGTCTGGTGCTACAGTGGTTGTTGTCAGGTGCTACAGTGGTTGTTGTCTGGTGCTAGAGAGGTTGTTGTCTGGTGCTAAAGTGGTAGTTGTCTGGTGCTACAGTGGTTGTTGTCTAGTGCTACAGTGGTTGTTGTCTGGTGCTACAGTGGTTGTTGTCTGGTGCTACAGTGGTTGTTGTCTGGTGCTACAGTGGTAGTTGTCAGGTGCTACAGTGGTAGTTGTCAGGTGTTACAGTGGTTGTTGTCTGGTGCTACAGTGGTTGTTGTCTGGTGCTAGAGTGGGTGTTGTCTGGTGCTAGAGTGGGTGTTGTCTGGTGCTACAGTGGTTGTTGTCTAGTGCTACAGTGGTTGTTGTCTGGTGCTACAGTGGTTGTTGTCAGGTGCTACAGTGGTTTTTATCTGGTGCTAGAGAGGTTGTTGTCTGGTGCTAAAGTGGTAGTTGTCTGGTGCTACAGTGGTTGTTGTCTAGTGCTACAGTGGTTGTTGTCTGGTGCTACAGTGGTTGTTGTCTAGTGCTACAGTGGTTGTTGTCTGGTGCTACAGTGGTAGTTGTCTGGTGCTACAGTGGTTGTTGTCTGGTGCTACAGTGGTTGTTGTCCGGTGCTACAGTGATAGTTGTCTCGTGCTACTGTGGTTGTTGTCTGGTGCTACAGTGGTTGTTGCCTGGTGCTACAGTGGTAGTTGTCTGGTGCTACAGTGGTAGTTGTCTGGTGCTACAGTGGTAGTTGTCTGGTGCTACAGTGGTTGTTGTCTGGTGCTACAGTGGTTGTTGTCAGGTGCTACAGTGATAGTTGTCTGGTGCTACAGTGGTTGTTGTCAGGTGCTACAGTAATTGTTGTCTGGTGCTACAGTGATTGTTGTCTGGTGCTACAGTGGTTGTTGTCTGGTGCTACAGTGGGTGTTGTCTGGTGCTACAGTGGGTGTTGTCTGGTGCTACAGTGGGTGTTGTCTGGAGCTACAGAGGGTGTTGTCTGGTGCTACAGTGGGTGTTGTCTGGTGCTACAGTGGGTGTTGTCTGGTGCTACAGTGGTTGTTGTCTGGTGCTACAGTGGGTGTTGTCTGGTGCTACACTGGGTGTTGTCTGGTGCTACAGTGGTAGTTGTCTGGTGCTACAGTGGTTGTTGTCTGGTGCTACAGTGGTTGTTGTCTGGTGCTACAGTGGTAGTGTTCTGGTGCTACAGTGGTTGTTGTCTGGTGCTAAAGTGGGTGTTGTCTGGTGCTACAGAGGGTGTTGTCTGGTGCTACAGTGGTTGTTGTCTGGTGCTACAGTGGTAGTTGTCTGGTGCTACAGTGGTTGTTGTCTGGTGCTACAGTGGGTGTTGTCTGGTGCTACAGTGGGTGTTGTCTGGTGCTACAGTGGTAGTTGTCTGGTGCTACAGTGGTAGTTGTCTGGTGCTACAGTGGGTGTTGTCTGGTGCTACAGTGGTAGTTGTCTGGTGCTACAGTGGGTGTTGTCTGGTGCTACAGTGGTAGTTGTCTGGTGCTACAGTGGGTGTTGTCTGGTGCTACAGTGGTAGTTGTCTGGTGCTACAGTGGTAGTTGTCTGGTGCTACAGTGGGTGTTGTCTGGTGCTACAGTGGTTGTTGTCTGGTGCTACAGTGGTTGTTGTCTGGTGCTACAGAGGTTGTTGTCTGGTGCTACAGAGGTTGTTGGCTGGTGCTACAGTGGTTGTTGTCTGGTGCTACAGTGGTTGTTGTCTGGTGCTACAGTAGTAGTTGTTATCTGGTGCTACAGTGGTTGTTGTCTGGTGCTACAGAGGTTGTTGGCTGGTGCTACAGTGGTTGTTGTCAGGTGCTACAGTGGTTGTTGTCTGGTGCTAGAGAGGTTGTTGTCTGGTGCTACAGTGGGTGTTGCCTGGTCTACAGTGGTTGTTGTCTGGTGCTACAGTGGGTGTTGTCTGGTGCTACAGTGGGTGTTGTCTGGTGCTACAGTGGTAGTTGTCTGGTGCTACAGTGGGTGTTGTCTGGTGCTACAGTGGTTGTTGTCTGGTGCTACAGTGGTAGTTGTCTGGTGCTACAGTGGTTGTTGTCTGGTGCTAAAGTGGGTGTTGTCTGGTGCTACAGAGGGTGTTGTCTGGTGCTACAGTGGTTGTTGTCTGGTGCTACAGTGGTACTTGTCTGGAGCTACAGTGGTTGTTGTCTGGTGCTACAGTGGGTGTTGTCTGGTGCTACAGTGGGTGTTGTCTGGTGCTACAGTGGTAGTTGTCTGGTGCTACAGTGGTAGTTGTCTGGTGCTACAGTGGGTGTTGTCTGGTGCTACAGTGGTAGTTGTCTGGTGCTACAGTGGGTGTTGTCTGGTGCTACAGTGGTAGTTGTCTGGTGCTACAGTGGGTGTTGTCTGGTGCTACAGTGGTAGTTGTCTGGTGCTACAGTGGTAGTTGTCTGGTGCTACAGTGGGTGTTGTCTGGTGCTACAGTGGTTGTTGTCTGGTGCTACAGTGGTTGTTGTCTGGTGCTACAGTGGTTGTTGTCTGGTGCTACAGTGGGTGTTGTATGGTGCTACAGTGATAGTTGTCTTTTGCTACAGTGATAGCTGTCTTCTGCTACAGTGGTAGTTGTCTGGTGCTACAGTGGGTGTTGTCTGGTGCTACAGTGATTGTTGTCTAGTGCTACAGTCATAGTTGTCTGGTGCTACAGTGGTTGTTGTCTGGTGCTACAGTGATAGTTGTCTGGTGCTACAGTGGTAGTTGTCTGGTGCTACAGTGGGTGTTGTCTGGTGCTACAGTGGTAGTTGTCTGGTGCTACAGTGGTTGTTGTCAGGTGCTAAAGTGATAGTTGTCTGGTGCTACAGTGGTAGTTGTCTGGTGCTACAGTGGTAGTTGTCAGGTGCTACAGTGGGTGTTGTCTGGTGCTACAGTGGTTGTTGTCTAGTGCTACAGTGATAGTTGTCTGGCGCTACATTGGTAGTTGTCTGGTGCTACAGTGGTTGTCGTCTGGTGCTACAGTGGTTGTTGTCTGGTGCTACAGTGGGTGCTGTCTGGTGCTACAGTGGTAGTTGTCTGGTGCTACAGTGGTTGTTGTCTGGTGCTACAGTGGGTGTTGTCTGGTGCTACAGTGGTTGTTGTCTGGTGCTACAGTGGTTGTTGTCTGGTGCTACAGTGGTTGTTGTCTGGCGCTACACTGGTTGTTGTCTGGTGCTACAGTGGTAGTTGTCTGGTGCTACAGTGATAGTTGCCTGGTGCTATAGTGGTAGTTGTCTGGTGCTACAGTGGTTGTTGTCTGGTGCTACAGTGGGTGTTGTCTGTTGCTACATTGAAAGTTGTCTGGTGCTACAGTGGGTGTTGTCTGGTGCTACAGTGGTAGTTGTCTGGTGCTACAGTGGTTGTTGTCTGGTGCTACAGTGGTTGTTGTCTGGTGCTACAGTGGTTGTTGTCTGGTGCTACAGTGAGTGTTGTCTGGTGCTACAGTGGGTGTTGTCTGTTGCTACATTGAAAGTTGTCTGGTGCTACAGTGGGTGTTGTCTGGTGCTACAGTGGTAGTTGTCTGGTGCTACAGTGGTTGTTGTCTGGTGCTACAGTGGTTGTTGTCTGGTGCTACAGTGGTTGTTGTCTGGTGCTACAGTGAGTGTTGTCTGGTGCTACAGTGGGTGTTGTCTGGTGCTACAGTGGTTGTTGTCTGGTGCTACAATGGTTGTTGTCTGGTGCTACAGCGGTTGTTGTCTGGTGCTACAGTGGTTGTTGTCTGGTGCTACAGTGGGTGTTGTCTGGTGCTACAGTGGTTGTTGTCTGGTGCTACAGTGGTTGTTGTCTGGTGCTACAGTGATAGTTGTCTAGTGCTTCAGTGGTAGTTGTCTGGTGCTACAGTGGTTGTTGTCTGGGGCTACATTGGTAGTTGTCTGGTGGTACAATGGTTGTTGTCTGGTGCTACAGTGGTTTTTGTCTGGTGCTACAGTAGTTGTTGTCTGGTGCTACAGTGGTAGTTGTCTGGTGCTACAGTGGTTTTTGTCTGGTGCTACAGTGGTAGTTGTCTGGTGCTACAGTAGGTGTTGTCTGGTGCTACAGTGGTAGTTGTCAGGTGCTACAGTGGTAGTTGTCAGGTGTTACAGTGGTTGTTGTCTGGTGCTACAGTGGTTGTTGTCTGGTGCTAGAGTGGGTGTTGTCTAGTGCTAGAGTGGGTGTTGTCTGGTGCTACAGTGGGTGTTGTCAGGTGTTACAGTGGGTGTTGTCTGGTGCTACAGTGGGTGTTGTCAGGTGTTACAGTGGGTGTTGTCTGGTGCTACAGTGGTTGTTGTCAGGTGCTACAGTGGTTGTTGTCTGGTGCTAGAGAGGTTGTTGTCTGGTGCTAAAGTGGTAGTTGTCTGGTGCTACAGTGGTTGTTGTCTAGTGCTACAGTGGTTGTTGTCTGGTGCTACAGTGGTTGTTGTCAGGTGCTACAGTGGTTGTTATCTGGTGCTAGAGAGGTTGTTGTCTGGTGCTAAAGTGGTAGTTGTCTGGTGCTACAGTGGTTGTTGTCTAGTGCTACAGTGGTTGTTGTCTGGTGCTACAGTGGTTGTTGTCTAGTGCTACAGTGGTTGTTGTCTGGTGCTACAGTGGTAGTTGTCTGGTGCTACAGTGGTTGTTGTCTGGTGCTACAGTGGTTGTTGTCAGGTGCTACAGTGATAGTTGTCTCGTGCTACAGTGGTTGTTGTCTGGTGCTACAGTGGTTGTTGCCTGGTGCTACAGTGGTAGTTGTCTGGTGCTACAGTGGTAGTTGTCTGGTGCTACAGTGGTAGTTGTCTGGTGCTACAGTGGTTGTTGTCTGGTGCTACAGTGGTTGTTGTCAGGTGCTACAGTGATAGTTGTCTGGTGCTACAGTGGTTGTTGTCAGGTGCTACAGTGGTTGTTGTCTGGTGCTACAGTGGTTGTTGTCTGGTGCTACAGTGGTTGTTGTCTGGTGCTACAGTGGGTGTTGTCTGGTGCTACAGTGGGTGTTGTCTGGTGCTACAGTGGGTGTTGTCTGGAGCTACAGAGGGTGTTGTCTGGTGCTACAGTGGGTGTTGTCTGGTGCTACAGTGGGTGTTGTCTGGTGCTACAGTGGTTGTTGTCTGGTGCTACAGTGGGTGTTGTCTGGTGCTACAGTGGGTGTTGTCTGGTGCTACAGTGGTAGATGTCTGGTGCTACAGTGGTTGTTGTCTGGTGCTAAAGTGGGTGTTGTCTGGTGCTACAGAGGGTGTTGTCTGGTGCTACAGTGGTTGTTGTCTGGTGCTACAGTGGTAGTTGTCTGGTGCTACATTGGTTGTTGTCTGGTGCTACAGTGGGTGTTGTCTGGTGCTACAGTGGGTGTTGTCTGGTGCTACAGTGGTAGTTGTCTGGTGCTACAGTGGTAGTTGTCTGGTGCTACAGTGGGTGTTGTCTGGTGCTACAGTGGTAGTTGTCTGGTGCTACAGTGGGTGTTGTCTGGTGCTACAGTGGTAGTTGTCTGGTGCTACAGTGGGTGTTGTCTGGTGCTACAGTGGTAGTTGTCTGGTGCTACAGTGGTAGTTGTCTGGTGCTACAGTGGGTGTTGTCTGGTGCTACAGTGGTTGTTGTCTGGTGCTACAGTGGTTGTTGTCTGGTGCTACAGAGGTTGTTGTCTGGTGCTACAGAGGTTGTTGGCTGGTGCTACAGTGGTTGTTGTCTGGTGTTACAGTGGGAGTTGTCTGGTGCTACAGTGGTTGTTGTCTGGTGCTACAGAGGTTGTTGGCTGGTGCTACAGTGGTTGTTGTCTGGTGCTACAGTGGTTGTTGTCTGGTGCTACAGTGGTTGTTGTCAGGTGCTACAGTGGTAGTTGTCTGGTGCTACAGAGGTTGTTGGCTGGTGATACAGTGGTTGTTGTCAGGTGCTACAGTGGTTGTTGTCTGGTGCTAGAGAGGTTGTTGTCTGGTGCTACAGTGGGTGTTGCCTGGTCTACAGTGGTTGTTGTCTGGTGCTACAGTGGGTGTTGTCTGGTGCTACAGTGGGTGTTGTCTGGTGCTACAGTGGTAGTTGTCTGGTGCTACAGTGGGTGTTGTCTGGTGCTACAGTGGTTGTTGTCTGGTGCTACAGTGGTAGTTGTCTGGTGCTACAGTGGTTGTTGTCTGGTGCTAAAGTGGGTGTTGTCTGGTGCTACAGAGGGTGTTGTCTGGTGCTACAGTGGTTGTTGTCTGGTGCTACAGTGATACTTGTCTGGAGCTACAGTGGTTGTTGTCTGGTGCTACAGTGGGTGTTGTCTGGTGCTACAGTGGGTGTTGTCTGGTGCTACAGTGGTAGTTGTCTGGTGCTACAGTGGGTGTTGTCTGGTGCTACAGTGGTAGTTGTCTGGTGCTACAGTGGGTGTTGTCTGGTGCTACAGTGGTAGTTGTCTGGTGCTACAGTGGTAGTTGTCTGGTGCTACAGTGGGTGTTGTCTGGTGCTACAGTGGTTGTTGTCTGGTGCTACAGTGGTTGTTGTCTGGTGCTACAGTGGTTGTTGTCTGGTGCTACAGTGGGTGTTGTATGGTGCTACAGTGATAGTTGTCTTTTGCTACAGTGATAGCTGTCTTCTGCTACAGTGGTAGTTGTCTGGTGCTACAGTGGGTGTTGTCTGGTGCTACAGTGATTGTTGTCTAGTGCTACAGTCATAGTTGTCTGGTGCTACAGTGGTTGTTGTCTGGTGCTACAGTGATAGTTGTCTGGTGCTACAGTGGTAGTTGTCTGGTGCTACAGTGGGTGTTGTCTGGTGCTACAGTGGTAGTTGTCTGGTGCTACAGTGGTTGTTGTCAGGTGCTAAAGTGATAGTTGTCTGGTGCTACAGTGGTAGTTGTCTGGTGCTACAGTGGTAGTTGTCAGGTGCTACAGTGGGTGTTGTCTGGTGCTACAGTGGTTGTTGTCTAGTGCTACAGTGATAGTTGTCTGGCGCTACATTGGTAGTTGTCTGGTGCTACAGTGGTTGTCGTCTGGTGCTACAGTGGTTGTTGTCTGGTGCTACAGTGGGTGCTGTCTGGTGCTACAGTGGTAGTTGTCTGGTGCTACAGTGGTTGTTGTCTGGTGCTACAGTGGGTGTTGTCTGGTGCTACAGTGGTTGTTGTCTGGTGCTACAGTGGTTGTTGTCTGGTGCTACAGTGGTTGTTGTCTGGCGCTACACTGGTTGTTGTCTGGTGCTACAGTGGTAGTTGTCTGGTGCTACAGTGGTTTTTGTCTGGTGCTACAGTGATAGTTGCCTGGTGCTATAGTGGTAGTTGTCTGGTGCTACAGTGGTTGTTGTCTGGTGCTACAGTGGGTGTTGTCTGTTGCTACATTGAAAGTTGTCTGGTGCTACAGTGGGTGTTGTCTGGTGCTACAGTGGTAGTTGTCTGGTGCTACAGTGGTTGTTGTCTGGTGCTACAGTGGTTGTTGTCTGGTGCTACAGTGGTTGTTGTCTGGTGCTACAGTGAGTGTTGTCTGGTGCTACAGTGGGTGTTGTCTTTTGCTACATTGAAAGTTGTCTGGTGCTACAGTGGGTGTTGTCTGGTGCTACAGTGGTAGTTGTCTGGTGCTACAGTGGTTGTTGTCTGGTGCTACAGTGGTTGTTGTCTGGTGCTACAGTGGTTGTTGTCTGGTGCTACAGTGAGTGTTGTCTGGTGCTACAGTGGGTGTTGTCTGGTGCTACAGTGGTGTTTGTCTGGTGCTACAATGGTTGTTGTCTGGTGCTACAGCGGTTGTTGTCTGGTGCTACAGTGGGTGTTGTCTGGTGCTACAGTGGTTGTTGTCTGGTGCTACAGTGGTTGTTGTCTGGTGCTACAGTGATAGTTGTCTGGTGCTTCAGTGGTAGTTGTCTGGTGCTACAGTGGTTGTTGTCTGGGGCTACATTGGTAGTTGTCTGGTGGTACAATGGTTGTTGTCTGGTGCTACAGTGGTTTTTGTCTGGTGCTACAGTAGTTGTTGTCTGGTGCTACAGTGGTAGTTGTCTGGTGCTACAGTGGTTTTTGTCTGGTGCTACAGTGGTAGTTGTCTGGTGCTACAGTAGGTGTTGTCTGGTGCTACAGTGGTAGTTGTCAGGTGCTACAGTGGTAGTTGTCAGGTGTTACAGTGGTTGTTGTCTGGTGCTACAGTGGTTGTTGTCTGGTGCTAGAGTGGGTGTTGTCTAGTGCTAGAGTGGGTGTTGTCTGGTGCTACAGTGGGTGTTGTCAGGTGTTACAGTGGGTGTTGTCTGGTGCTACAGTGGGTGTTGTCAGGTGTTACAGTGGGTGTTGTCTGGTGCTACAGTGGTTGTTGTCAGGTGCTACAGTGGTTGTTGTCTGGTGCTAGAGAGGTTGTTGTCTGGTGCTAAAGTGGTAGTTGTCTGGTGCTACAGTGGTTGTTGTCTAGTGCTACAGTGGTTGTTGTCTGGTGCTACAGTGGTTGTTGTCAGGTGCTACAGTGGTTGTTATCTGGTGCTAGAGAGGTTGTTGTCTGGTGCTAAAGTGGTAGTTGTCTGGTGCTACAGTGGTTGTTGTCTAGTGCTACAGTGGTTGTTGTCTGGTGCTACAGTGGTTGTTGTCTAGTGCTACAGTGGTTGTTGTCTGGTGCTACAGTGGTAGTTGTCTGGTGCTACAGTGGTTGTTGTCTGGTGCTACAGTGGTTGTTGTCAGGTGCTACAGTGATAGTTGTCTCGTGCTACAGTGGTTGTTGTCTGGTGCTACAGTGGTTGTTGCCTGGTGCTACAGTGGTAGTTGTCTGGTGCTACAGTGGTAGTTGTCTGGTGCTACAGTGGTAGTTGTCTGGTGCTACAGTGGTTGTTGTCTGGTGCTACAGTGGTTGTTGTCAGGTGCTACAGTGATAGTTGTCTGGTGCTACAGTGGTTGTTGTCAGGTGCTACAGTGGTTGTTGTCTGGTGCTACAGTGGTTGTTGTCTGGTGCTACAGTGGTTGTTGTCTGGTGCTACAGTGGGTGTTGTCTGGTGCTACAGTGGGTGTTGTCTGGTGCTACAGTGGGTGTTGTCTGGAGCTACAGAGGGTGTTGTCTGGTGCTACAGTGGGTGTTGTCTGGTGCTACAGTGGGTGTTGTCTGGTGCTACAGTGGTTGTTGTCTGGTGCTACAGTGGGTGTTGTCTGGTGCTACAGTGGGTGTTGTCTGGTGCTACAGTGGTAGATGTCTGGTGCTACAGTGGTTGTTGTCTGGTGCTACAGTGGTTGTTGTCTGGTGCTACAGTGGTAGTTGTCTGGTGCTACAGTGGTTGTTGTCTGGTGCTAAAGTGGGTGTTGTCTGGTGCTACAGAGGGTGTTGTCTGGTGCTACAGTGGTTGTTGTCTGGTGCTACAGTGGTAGTTGTCTGGTGCTACAGTGGTTGTTGTCTGGTGCTACAGTGGGTGTTGTCTGGTGCTACAGTGGGTGTTGTCTGGTGCTACAGTGGTAGTTGTCTGGTGCTACAGTGGTAGTTGTCTGGTGCTACAGTGGGTGTTGTCTGGTGCTACAGTGGTAGTTGTCTGGTGCTACAGTGGGTGTTGTCTGGTGCTACAGTGGTAGTTGTCTGGTGCTACAGTGGGTGTTGTCTGGTGCTACAGTGGTAGTTGTCTGGTGCTACAGTGGTAGTTGTCTGGTGCTACAGTGGGTGTTGTCTGGTGCTACAGTGGTTGTTGTCTGGTGCTACAGTGGTAGTTGTCTGGTGCTACAGTGGTTGTTGTCTGGTGCTAAAGTGGGTGTTGTCTGGTGCTACAGAGGTTGTTGTCTGGTGCTACAGAGGTTGTTGGCTGGTGCTACAGTGGTTGTTGTCTGGTGCTACAGTGGGAGTTGTCTGGTGCTACAGTGGTTGTTGTCTGGTGCTACAGAGGTTGTTGGCTGGTGCTACAGTGGGTGTTGTATGGTGCTACAGTGGTTGTTGTCTGGTGCTACAGTGGTAGTTGTCTGGTGCTACAGTGGTTGTTGTCTGGTGCTACAGTGGTAGTTGTCTGGTGCTACAGTGGTTGTTGTCTGGTGCTACAGTGGTAGTTGTCTGGTGCTACAGTGGTTGTTGTCTGGTGCTACAGTGGGTGTTGTATGGTTGTCTGGTGCTACAGTGATAGTTGTCTTTTGCTACAGTGAGAGTTGTCTTTTGCTACAGTGAGAGCTGTCTTCTGCTACAGTGGTAGTTGTCTGGTGCTACAGTGGGTGTTGTCTGGTGCTACAGTGGTTGTTGTCTAGTGCTACAGTCATAGTTGTCTGGTGCTACAGTGGTTGTTGTCTGGTGCTACAGTGATAGTTGTCTGGTGCTACAGTGGTAGTTGTCTGGTGCTACAGTGGGTGTTGTCTGGTGCTACAGTGGTAGTTGTCTGGTGCTACAGTGGTTGTTGTCAGGTGCTAAAGTGATAGTTGTCTGGTGCTACAGTGGTAGTTGTCTGGTGCTACAGTGGTAGTTGTCAGGTGCTACAGTGGGTGTTGTCTGGTGCTACAGTGGTTGTTGTCTGGTGCTACAGTGATAGTTGTCTGGCGCTACATTGGTAGTTGTCTGGTGCTACAGTGGTTGTTGTCTGGTGCTACAGTGGTTGTTGTCTCAGGCTACAGTGGTTGTTGTCTGGTGCTACAGTGGTTGTTGTCTGGTGCTACAGTGGGTGCTGTCTGGTGCTACAGTGGTAGTTGTCTGGTGCTACAGTGGTTGTTGTCTGGTGCTACAGTGGGTGTTGTCTGGTGCTACAGTGGTTGTTGTCTGGTGCTACAGTGGTTGTTGTCTGGTGCTACAGTGGTTGTTGTCTGGTGCTACAGTGAGTGTTGTCTGGTGCTACAGTGGGTGTTGTCTGGTGCTACAGTGGTTGTTGTCTGGTGCTACAGTGGTTGTTGTCTGGTGCTACAGTGGTTGTTGTCTGGTGCTACAGTGGTTGTTGTCTGGTGCTACAGTGGGTGTTGTCTGGTGCTACAGTGGTAGTTGTCTGGTGCTACAGTGGTTGTTGTCTAGCGCTACATTGGTAGTTGTCTGGTGGTACAGTGGTTGTTGTCTGGTGCTACAGTGGTTTTTGTCTGGTGCTACAGTAGTTGTTGTCTGGTGCTACAGTGGTAGTTGTCTGGTGCTACAGTGGTTTTTGTCTGGTGCTACAGTGGTTGTTGTCTGGTGCTACAGTGGTAGTTGTCTGGTGCTACAGTTGTTGTTGTCTGGTGCTACAGTAGGTGTTGTATGGTGCTACAGTGATAGCTGTCTTCTGCTACAGTGGTAGTTGTCTGGTGCTACAGTGGTTGTTGTCTGGTGCTACAGTGGGTGTTGTATGGTGCTACAGTGGTTGCTGTCTTCTGCTACAGTGGTAGTTGTCTGGTGCTACAGTGGTTGTTGTCTAGTGCTACAGTCATAGTTGTCTGGTGCTACAGTGATAGTTGTCTGGTGCTACAGTGGTTGTTGTCTGGTGCTACAGTGGTTGTTGTCTGGTGCTACAGTGGTAGTTGTCTGGTGCTACAGTGGTTGTTGTCTGGTGCTACTGTGGTAGTTGTCTGGTGCTACATTGGTTGTTGTTTAGTGCTACACTGGTAGTTGTCTGGTGCTACAGTGGTAGTTGTCTGGTGCTACAGTGGTAGTTGTCTGGTGCTACAGTGGTAGTTGTTTGTGCTACAGTGGGTGTTGTCTGGTGCTACAGTGGGTGTTGTCTAGTGCTTCAGTGGGTGTTGTCTGGTACTACAGTGGTTGTTGTCTGGTGCTACAGTGGTAGTTGTCTGGTGCTACAGTGGTTGTTGTCTGGTGCTACAGTGGTAGTTGTTATCTGGTGCTACAGTGGTTGTTGTCTGGTGCTACAGAGGTTGTTGGCTGGTACTACAGTGGTTGTTGTCTGGTGCTACAGTGGTTGTTGTCAGGTGCTACAGTGATAGTTGTTTTGTGCTTCAGTGGTAGTTGTCTGGTGCTACAGTGGTAGTTGTCTGGTGCTACAGTGATAGTTGTTTTGTGCTTCAGTGGTAGTTGTCTGGTGCTACAGTGATAGTTGTTTTGTGCTACAGTGGTAGTTGTCTGGTGCTACAGTGATAGTTGTTTTGTGCTTCAGTGGTAGTTGTCTGGTGCTACAGTGGTAGTTGTCTGGTGCTACAGTGGTTGTTGTCTGGTGCTACAGTGGTTGTTGTCTGGTGCTACAGTGATATTTGTCTGGTGCTACAGTGATAGTTGTTTGTGCTACAGTGGTAGTTGTTTGTTCTACAGTGGTAGTTGTCAGGTGCTACAGTGGTAGTTGTTTGTGCTACAGTGGTAGTTGTCAGGTGCTACAGTGGTAGTTGTTTGTGCTACAGTGGTAGTTGTCTGGTGCTACAGTGGTTGTTGTCAGGTGCTACAGTGGTTGTTGTCTGGTGCTACTGTGATAGTTGTCTGGTGCTACTGTGATAGTTGTCTGGTGCTACAGTGATAGTTGTCTGGTGCTACAGTGATAGTTGTCTGGTGCTACAGTGGTAGTTGTCTGGTGCTACAGTGGTAGTTGTCTGGACTACAGTGGTTGGTGTCTGGTGCTACAGTGATAGTTGTCTGGTGCTACAGTGGGTGTTGTCTGGTGCTACAGTGGTAGTTGTCTGGTGCTACAGTGATAGTTGTCTGGTGCTACAGTGGGTGTTGTCTGGTGCTACAGTGGTAGTTTTTCAGGTGCTACAGTGGTAGTTGTCTGGTGCTACGGTGGGTGTAGTGTGGTGTTACAGTGGTAGTTGTCTGGTGCTACAGTGGTTGTTGTCTGGTGCTAAAGTGGGTGTGTTCTGGTGCTGCAATATTGGAACTTCACTCAACCTTCCGTATGGTCGGACTAAATAGTTCCTCTTCATGAGAAAATGGTTAATTCCAAAACTGAGGAAACATTCCATTTATACAATAAAAATGTTTTTTTCTTCAATAATATTTTTCTTTAAGTTCATCAGATATTTATACACATGCAACCTGGATTTGAGCTGATTGCATATTTTGGGCAACTTGTTTTGTATAATCTTCCTGTAATTGTTTTATGACCTTAATACTGTGTGTTATATAGTGGCATTCGTAATTTGAATGTACTTATACGAAATTGCTGCAGTTTATACATTTTTGGTATATTATTCATATATTGGTAATATATTTTGATGCGCTATAGCTATACCTGTCAGTGATGGGCAGGTCAATAAAAATATATATATGTTTAAATAATTTTAAATTTAATATTATGATAGCTGTTACCATTGCAGGTGGGTGTGGTCCGCTACACGCCGCAGGTGGCGGTGAACACCGGGGTGGAGAGTGGCCACGGTGCCCTCGCCTTGCTGGACCAGGGAGGGGACGGCTCTTCTACCACTGACTGCACCCCGTCCATTCCTCCTCACTGCTCCCTAGCCTCGTCCCCATCTCATTCCACTATCCCAAAAGTGAGTCTCTCAGTCTCTAACTAAATGTCAGTCTCTCCAGGCATTCTCACATATTAAATATTTTAAATGTGTGAATTTGTTATTGCATAAAATTGTATCTCCCTCAACATGATTGTTAATATATAAATGTCTCTCCTTCAGGAAAGTGTGCGGATTGCGGTGTGAAAAAGATGGATGGTGTCGTCAGCTTTTACCATAGTTTACAACGTTAGAGACATATCGCGAGTCTTTGATGCATAAAAGAAACAGGAGACGTCCGAAGATGATGTCTTGGTGTACTCCTGTAGTCAATGAAAGAGTGGAGAAGCAATGTCATTAATGGTTAAATGTTGGTGTCTGGTGTTGAGATAAGATTGGATACAGTTCAAAGCTCTGAACTATAACTAGAACTTTGTAATGATAACGTTCAAGAACGACGGTGTTGCAACTATCAGTATTAAGGAAAAGTAAATAATTTACTTACAAAACAGTTATGACAGGCAATTAGTTTAGTGGGACCTGTAATGGAGTTTTTGTTTTCACAGCATCATATACCATATGTAGGAACACCCACATTCCTTCATATGGTATATGAAGGACATATATACATTTTCCACACACTGTTGGAAAACTATTAATTACAAACTGTCCTCGTAGTGATAATTGTCATTTAAAAAATACCTTGTAAAGATTGAAATAGGTTCTGTGTAGGGCAAACATCTAAAGATTTGAAATTTAGTATTTCCCAACACAAATACGCTGCAAGTGTCTTATGCTTTGTTTGTTCATTTGTCAGAAAGATCTCACCAAATTGATTGCGAGATGGTTTCATCAGTAACGAATTGTAAAAGCATATTCAATAGTAAGTTAATTGAATCTGCTTTAAGACAGATTAAACAATCATGTAATTTGAACATTATCAGTGGTTTGTATAATTTAGCCCCCTCCCCATCCGGCCCGTTGGCGTCGTGAGGGGGCTTGGTGGACGGCTGCCGGTGTGTGATGCTCCGTGGGGCAGTCCTCTGTCCTTTTCTGGCCTTGCACTCCTGCTGCTGTCTTCTCTAATTGTGCTGGATCGCTTTTCCTTTTCCTTATGTTTCGTTTTTCTCCCCCCTCTTCTCCTATCTGCTTGTCGTTTCCTGCCGACCTTTTGCTTGTTTTGGATTATTTCTTTGGACTTCTTCTATTTTGACGCCCGGGTACTTGAGGAGGCATACTCTTGCACCCGTAGAACTGTAGTACCCAACGTCTCGAGCGAGGGGAACCTTTTATTGTCAATCCCCCTTTCGTCGCTGAACCGATCTCGACGGACTGACAGTTCTTAAGGTGGCGTTTGTGGGGCGTATACTCACGACGCACCCCTAGGAGGCCCCGGCATGATCGGCGATAGATTCGTGTTGGGTGTCCTGCCTCTAATTGTGGCTCCATGGTGGGTATGGGGGCACATTCGTGGATGAATTTCTTTCTCTTCGTCTCTATGTCGTTGAATGCTTCCGTTGTACCCTCTCAGGCTCGTGGGGTGGGCGACCAAGCCCCAGAGTCGGCCTGTATTGGAAGACCAGGCTCTGTAGCTCCCGCTGCGTTGGGCCCCGACCTTGCTCCTCCTTTGACCGTCCTGACTTCTTCCCCCAGCTCCCCTCTCTCCTCTGTGGTTGGGTCGAGCCTCCAGCCCCCGGTGGTGACCACTTCGTCCCCTGGTGCGGCTAAGTCTCTCGTTGTGACTACTGCGCCTTTTGACCCCTCTCTCTCTAGGGGTTCTCAACGCCGTTCGCGCCCCAACCGCACTCACTCGATTCCTTCCCGTGCGGATGCGTATCAGGCCTTGTTTGGTCCTGCTTCATGGGCCAAATACTTTGATCTCCTCCCTCTTGATTCTGCGCCTCCTGACGATTTCTCCCTCCATCGGCATCTCGTTCATTCCGTGGATGCGTCTGTTACCTTCATCCCCACTCGTCTCGGTACACGTGTCGTTGCTGCTCCTTCTCAGGATGCAGCTTCCCGCTTGGCTGCCTTATCCTGCCTTGGCGAGATCCCTGTTTGGATCTCAAAGAAAGCTCGTTGAATGTCAGTGTTGGCACTATTCTCCTCCCGCCCCATGTTGCAACCGGTGTTCGGAGTCTGCAGGATTGCCACGATGATATTCGGCATATCCTTGATGCCCAGGGCCATTCTGTCCTCCAGGTTGACTCAATTACTCGTCCCCCTCGTGGTCGTCGCCGTCAACCCCTTCGCGTTGTGAAGATCACCTTTGATGGTAGGACCCTTCCATCCTCTATCATTCTTGCTGGTGCTAGGTGCTCTGTCCAGGAGTATATTCCTTCTCCTCGACTTTGTAACAAGTGCTGGAGGTTTGGGCATAGTGCCCTCCGCTGCTCTGGGACTGTCTCTCTCTGTCCTTTGTGTGAGGAAGAAGGTCACTCTAAGTCGGAGTGCACTTCTCCCCAAGCTCGCTGCCTCAACTGCGTTGAGGCCCATCCTACCTTCTCCCGTGCCTGTGTCCATTACAAGCTTGAGGCAGCCGTCCTCAACCTGAAGCACTGGGAGCGTTTATCTTTTCCTGAGGCGAGGTGCCAGGTTCGCCGGCTCCCGCCTTATACTAATATCTCTTATGCTCGCGTGTTGCGCTCTTCCTCTCCTCGTCCTTCCCCCCTTCCTCAGACTCACAACCGTTTCCGGGCCTTGGACCCTAATACGTCCACTGCCCCCTTCTCTGTCCCTTTGTGTTCTGTCCCGAGGGGTCCCCCTCCTGGTCCTCTGTCTGGGGTTCCCCTTCTTTCTACCCGGTCTGTCATGTCTCCTGTGTCTTCTTCCTCGTCCCCCTCCGATCCTCCTTCCCGTCCTCTTCCTCCATCTATCGGCTCTCCCCGCCGCCTGTCGGTGCGGGCGGATGTCCATCGCTCTCCTAACAGCCGTCGTGTGTGCTCTCGTTCAGCTTCTCCTGTTGAGACACTGGAATCCGTTGCCCGGTACGTAGTTGCTGGGACACCAGTCTCTTTAAGTCAGAAGCGTAAGCCTGGCTCCTCTCCTTCCTCCTCCCCGGCGGGTAAGAAGGCTTCGCTTTCTTCCTCAGCTCCTACTTCTGGCTCTGTTGCTCCTTCCCCTCCCATTTCAGTGATTGCGCCCCCTGTTCCTGCTATGGAGGTTTCTTTGGCCTCTGTTTCCCTTTCGGTTGCTGCTCTTGCTGAGGTGCGCTCCCCTCTTTCTACTCCCCCTCTTTCTACTCCCCCTCTTCCTGCTGCTGTCCTTGACTGCTCCTCTCCGTTGTCTCCTCCTCTTCCTCCTCCTCCGGACCCCGCCCGCCCACCTCTGATCTGTTCTCCAGTTTCTTTCCCTCCGTCTTTACTCAGTTTACCCATGCCCCCTAACCCTGACTTTGCTGACCCTGATCCCGACCCTGATATTCTTTAACGTACTGTTGCTCTTTCGCCTTTGTTTCTTCCTTGTTCTCTGTTTTTGTCCTTTCTCTTCTCGTCGTTGTCCATTCTTCAATGGAACGTTCGAGGTTATTACGCCAATTTCCTCGAACTCCAACTTCTGATTTCGCGGTTTTCGCCCCTTTGTGTCTGTCTCCAGGAGCCGATGCTTGGTGCTCGTCCTGGTCGTTTTCGTGGCTATTCCTTTCTCCCCCCCCCCACCCAGGCGTTGCTGGGGTTTCTAATTCTTCTGCTCTCTTGATTCGTGCTGATGTTCCCTTTGTTCCTTTACTTTTTCCTTCGCCTCTCCATTGTTCTGCTGCTCGTGTCTTTGTGGGGAAATGGTACACAGTTTGTTCCATTTATCTCCCCCCGGGTGTCCCGCTCTCTCTTCCTGATTTGAAACACCTCCTAGACTCCTTGCCAGTGCCTGTGCTCCTGCTGGGTGACTTCAATTGTCGTCATTCTCTTTGGGGTGACGTTCTGACGAATACCCGGGGTCGCCTTCTTGAGCCGTTTCTCCTCTCTTCTTCCCTGTCTCTTCTGAATTCTGGTGAGCCCACTCATTTGGACTCTCGGACTCGCACCCTTTCTTGTCTTGATCTTTCTCTCTGCTCTTCTTCTCTTTACTTAGATTTCACGTGGCAGGTTCTTGATGACCTCCATGGAAGTGATCATTTCCCAATCCTTGTTTCCTTTTTCTCTTTTCGCCCTTCCCTCTCTTTCCCCAGGTGGCAGTTTGCTAAGGCGGACTGGACCCTATTTACCCTCAGTGCTGCTCTCTCTGACCTCTCCCTTCTCCCTCTCTCTCGCGCTCTCCTCCTTTTTCATGACACTGTCTTCAACGCTGCCCTCCGCTCTATTCCTCGCTCTTCCTCTCTGGGTCCACGGAAGTGCGTTCCCTGGTGGAATGCGGACTGTGCTCGGGCTGTCCGCTGTAAGCGTGCAGCCTGGAAGAGGCACCGCCGTAAGCAGACGACCGATTCTTTTCTTTTCTTTCGGAAAGCGAGTGCGGTGGCCCGTAGGGCCATCCGTACGGCTAAACGTGAATGTTGGGCATCTTATGTCTCAACAATTACGTCCGAAACGTCTCTGACCCAGATCTGGAAGCGTATCCGCAAGATAGCGGGTAAGTTCGTTCCCGATGTTTCACCGGTCCTTCACCTCCATGATACTCTTGTAGCGGACCCGTTGCAGGTCGCTTCCGAACTGGGTTCCCACTTTTCTTCTGTTAGCTCTGGTCTTCATCTTCCCCAATCTTTCCTTCTTCGTAAACCTGTCCTTGAGTCTCGTCCTTTAGATTTCTGCACTCATCTTCAGCTTCCCTATAATGATCCCTTCTCTCTCTCTGAACTTCGTTCTGCCCTGGCCCTCTGCGGTTCTACGGCGGCGGGCTCTGATGGTATTCATTATGAGATGCTTCCCCATCTCCCTCCGTGCACGTCTCAGTATTTACTGAGTCTGTATAATCGGATCTGGGAGTCGTCGTCAGTCCCTGAGGACTGGCTCGATGCCGTTGTCCTCCCTGTTCGCAAACCGGGGTCTCTGGGTACTTCCCCTAAGGACTTTCGCCCTATTGCTCTCACAAGTTGTGTCTGCAAACTCTTTGAACGTATGGTTAACGTTCGTCTGATGTGGTTCCTGGAACACCATCACCTCCTCTCCCCTTCTCAATTTGGTTTCCGCAAGTGCCGCAGCACGACAGATGTCCTGGTGAACTTGGAGGTCTATATTCGTACTGCTTTTGCTGCGAAGACCTCCGTTGTTGCCGTCCTTTTTGACCTGGAAAAGGCTTACGACACCACTTGGCGTTATCATATCCTATCTCAACTTCATTCTTTTGGCCTTCGTGGTCATCTCCCTCTCTTTCTCCGCAGCTTCCTCTCTCGTGGTTCCTTTCGGGTGCGCCTTGGTACCGCTCTCCCTGCCTCTTTTCAGCAATACGAAGGTGTGCCTCAGGGTAGTGTTCTGAGCACTACTCTTTTTCTGGTTGCCCTCAATGGTCTTCTTTCCTCTCTTCCTTCTGGTGTCTTCTCCGCCCTCTATGTCGATGATCTTACCCTTTGCTGTCAGGGTGATGATTCGCCTCTCCTTCAGCGCCGGCTTCAACTTGCAATTGATGCCGTGTCGTCTTGGGCCACCGATCATGGCTTCAAGTTCTCTACTTCTAAGACGTGTGCCATGACTTTTACGCGGAAACGGGTCGTTCTTCGTCCCTCTTTGTCACTTTATGGTCATCCCCTTGAATACAAAGATTCCGCGAAGCTCTTGGGGTTATTCCTTGACACTCGTTTGTCTTGATCTCCCCATATCTCTTACCTCCGTGTTGAGTGCTCTAAGGCCCTTACCCTTCTTCGGGTCTTGTCCCATACTTCTGGGGTAGATAGGCGCACTCTCCTTGCTATACATTCCTCTCTCGTCCTGTCTAAGCTCGATTATGGTTGCCCTGCTTACTCGTCTGCTTCTCCTTCTACTCTTCGCCGTCTTGATGCTTTGCACCATACTGGGTTGCGCCACAGTTCTGGTGCCTTTCGTTCGACTCCCATCCTTAGCTTGTATGTTGACACTGGCTTCCTGTCTCTCCAGGACTGCCGTGATCGCTACTGTCTTCGCTATCTTGCGCGGTCCTTGCAACATCCTTCCTCTCGCCTCTGTCGTGCTTTAACTTTTACCCCTCCTGCGGTTCCTGTTCCTCTTCACCACCTCCCTCTTTCTGTCCGCTTATCTCGCCTACAGGATTCTCTTTCCGTTCGTATTTCTGATGTTTTTCCTCGTGTTGTTCCTTCTTTGCCCCCGTGAAGGGTCCCTCTTCTGCGGTTTTGTACATCCTTGACCCGTATCACTAAAGCTTTTACCCCTCCTACGGTTCTAAAACGCCTTTTCCTCGAGCACTTTTCTTCTCACTCCTGCTCCGTTTCTGTCTTCACCGATGGGTCTAAGTCAGCGGACGGTGTTGGCTACTCTGTTGTTTTTCCTGATCGCACTTATATGTGTCGCTTACCTCCGGAGACTAGCATCTTTACAGCAGAACTTTATGCTATTCTCTATGCTCTTCGTCTCCTGCTTTCTCGTTGTCAGTCTTCCTTTGTAGTTGTTGTTGACTCTCGTAGTACCCTCATGGCTCTCGGGTCCTTTAATCCAGTTCATCCAGTAGTTGTCGAGATCCAGCATTGGCTGTTTCTTGTTCACAGTAAATTTAAGTCGGTTGAGTTTTGTTGGGTTCCCAGCCATATTGGTGTGTCTTTAAATGAGCGTGCGGATGCTGCTGCCAAGGAAGCTGTCCGCTCTTGTCCCATCTCTCGCAAAGGCATTCCGTATTCCGACTTTTACCCGGTTATCCATTCCTCAGTCCTTACCCGTTGGCAGGCTTTTTGGTTGTCTGTTACTAGTAACAAGCTACGTACTCTTAAATGTTGTGTTTCCTCGTGGCCGTCCTCCTTCCACCGTAACCGGCGGTGGGAAACAGCTCTGGCGAGGTTGCGTGTTGGCCATACTCGCTTAACCCATGGACACTTGATGGAGCGCCGCCCTGCTCCTTATTGTTCTAGTTGCATTGTCCCTCTTACAGTCGTGCATGTCCTTCTTGAATGTCCTGACTTCCAGGATGAGCGTGTGTCTTGCTTTCCGACCGCCCCTCGCGGTCACCTGTCCCTTGATAGAATTCTTGGTGACTCGGATACTTTTGATATCGTTCGCCTTATGCGTTTTTGTTCTCGTATTGGCATCCTCGGTGATATTTAGCGCCCTCTGATTATTTTGCGCATTTGATGGTGCTACATAGCCTTCCCGGTTTGGTGCCTTCTTTTGATAATTACCTACTTACTTGTATAATTTAGATCCATTTTTGATTGATTAAAGAGCGATTTGAGTAAGATCATTGAACCACATTTATCCCACTAATACCTTATTAATATCCATTATATCATTAAAGACATTGTACCTCACCTTACTTCACCTCTTTCCTGCCTATATATCCAACCGACTGATCTGTTAATCCATCCTTCTGAAGATGCATTATTAAATACGAAAGTACTTATGGAAATTCCTGTCTTATTCCTTATATCGTGGTCTGACTCTGTCATTTATATATGTGTGTGTATGTCATGCCTAATAGCCAGAACCACACTACTTAGCCTAGTATGCACGGTCCGAGATATATATATGTGTGTGTGTGTGTGTATGTTGTTGAATATGACCAAAAGGGTAAGATTAATCAAATGTCATATGAATCTTCTCAATTTTTCTTATGTTTTTTTTTCACTGTCGAAGGAAGTTGAAAATTTAACTCTTCAAGGTTCATTTTCACACCATATTATGGTATGACGCCTGTATTACGGTATGATCCATTTCGAAAGACACTCCTTACATTTTCAAAGACATATTCTCCTTGCTTTGCCAAAGCTTACATTCCCTTGGCTTGAAGTGGTACTGAACTTGATTGAGATGAGCAAGTGGATGAATAGCATAATGATCATAAATAGGTCATTAAATCCTTATATTCTTACATCTACTGTCTCTGTGTTGATACGAGGACTTGAAGTGGGTAGAATGTAATTATGTGTTAACTGGCTGTTGATTGCTGGTTTTGACTTCTTGATGTGTATAGCCTCGCTGATGTTGAGTCTTGTGTTGTCGTTATACCTGTCGATTACTTCTGTGGTACTTGTTAAGGTTTCTCTGGTGATGGTCAGGTTGTGTGAGAAGATTACATGCTCCTTGATAGAACCCCTGTTGCTTGTGCATTGTTAATAGTCCAGAGAGAGAGAGAGAGAGAGAGAGAGAGACGTTGTTGTCTTGGCAATATACTGAGATCTTTGGGGCTGACAGTCCCCAAGTGGGCAATGTGAAGGCATAGATGATGTTGGTCTCTCTTAAGGCGTTCTGTTTGGTGTCTGGAGAGTTTTTCATAAGTCGGTCGGCCATCTTCTTATTTTTGTAGTAAAGTGTTAATCGTATCTTCTGATTTGTGTATGTGGGGATAACGTTCCTATCAATAATATCGTTTAGGATACTTTCCTCCGTTTTATGAGCCGTCGAAAAGAAGTTCCAGTAAAACGAAGTAATAGGAGATACAGGTGTTGTGTTGGTTAACTCTTCAGAGGTTGCATGGCGTGTCACCTATCTTTTAATGGCGGCTTCAATATAACCTGTAGAAAAGCCATTATTGAATAGAACCTGCTTTTTTCTACAGAGTTCCCCGTCGACCTGCTTTTAACCAAAGCTGTGAGTGAGAGCTTGGTCGACGTAAGTGTTGACAACACTCCGCTTGTACCTTTCCGGGCAGTCACTATTAGCATTAAGGCACATTCCTATGTTCGTTTTCTTAGTGTAGACTGAAGTGTGAAAGCCTCCATTCCTTTCCGCGACTGTTACATCTAGAAAGGGCAACTTCCCATCACTCTTCATCTCATAAGTGAAACTTAATATCGAATTTTGCTCATATGCCTCCTTCAGTTGCTGCAAAGGTCTGACATCAGGTAGCTTCATAAATATGTCATCAACGTACCTGTAGTATATGACAGGTTTAAAGTCCTTATCAGCTAAGACCCTGTGCTCAATGGTACCCATGTAAAAATTCGTGAACAGGACACCAAGTCCCCTAGGTGTCCTGTTCACGAATTTTTATGTGAATTACTTCAAGAATTTGTAATCTTCTTACATCTTGGGTTTTGTCTATTGTACAGGTATTTTTGTTCAACAAAAATACCTGTATATAATATCTGTATAATAGACAAAACCCAAGATGTAAGAAGATTACAAATTCTTGAAGCAATTCACATAAGAATAGAACAACCTACCATGAACACCCAAATCACGGAACTATTTACTCTACCCACCTTGAGAGTAAGGATAAGACCGGAATATAACGATGCCAACACAGAAGACACTGCTCAACATAAAAGGAATATTACACCTGATTAATCTTTGTATGTGCTTCGTCCCCCATTTATGCCCCATTTATCCGTTGTTGTTGTTGTTGTTAATGATTTAGCTACTAGGACGAAGTGTCCATGTAGCACGGGCTATGGTGAGCCCGTAATTGAGTTTGGTTATACATGATAAAAATTTTCCTGTTATATTATTTATCCCCTTGACTTTTCCTTTATTGTACTTGTTTTATCACCTGACCCAGTACTCGTATAAATTAACGCGTTCGGAAATTTCTTTTCACTTGAGAATAAACCATGGAGGTTCGAAACGTTGTGCAAATTGTATAAATAAGTGTAATACATTCTATAGTAATTCACTTTTTTCTTCACCTTAAAATAATGAAAATGAGTTTTGGAGAACTCCTCTTTCAGCTAAGCCCTGATGCTAGAAAAATAGTTAGAGGGATAGAAGCCCTAAATCAGAAGATAGTAAATACAGAATATGCAGTCATATTCAATGAGACATGTTTAAAAGAAAACCTGCTGCCAGTTACACCATTATATATATATATATATATATATATATATATATATATATATATATATATATATATATATGTATATATTTATATATATATATATATATTTATAAATATATATATATATATATATATATATATATATATATATATATATATATATATATATATATATATATATATATATATCACGTTTCGTTCAACAAAATCATTACTTTTAACAATACATTTTGCCCCTGTGAAGTCGACAGAATGATTACATAAACTGGAATGTAAATACAATGCACTGGATTGCTGGGCTGTACGAATAGCATATGAATGCTGTTTTAAACGCGAGGAAAGAGATTTACCTGTCTGGCCGATGTAAACACATGCACACTCATTACAAGGGATGGAATACACACAACCTGCTACAGACGAGGGCGAGTTCTTAATTAACATGGAGTTAACTGTATTATCATTTTTGAACACTAGATTAATATTAAGGTTCTTCGGGGCTGGGGCAAGATTTACTAGACCCTCAGAATATGGTAATACCAACGAATTTTTCAGTTCTGGTTTAGACTTAGTAGTCTGTTTGTAGAAAGTCCTTTTTGCTTGACCAAACGCAAGATCCAAGATCGATTTTGGGTATTTTAACTTCTTCCCAATTTCAAATATATTTGCTATTTCTTCGTCGAAAAATTCCGGACTGCAAACTCTCAGTGCTCTGAGAAACATACCAGAAAAAACTGCCCGCTTAACCTGAACATGATGATTTGAATAGAAATGTACATATGAGCACACATTGGTAGGTTTCCTATACACATTGAATTTGAAACTCCTACCAATTCTATGAATCATGATGTCTAAAAAAGGCAGAACACCATTCACTTCGTTCTCAATTGTGTCAATAATTGACGGAACCAGCGAATTAATTTGATTAAGAAAATCAGTTTCGTCATGATTAACCGGCCACAGGCACAAAATATCGTCAACGTACCTGTACCAAAGCAAATTTGAGGGTAAAATCCTGGGAAGAATATTTGTTTCGAAACATTCCATGTACAGATTGCATAAAAAACAGGGGAGAGGGGATTACCCATCGCCATGCCAAATGTTTGTTTATAAAATGAATCTTTAAAGCTGAAATAATTATCTTTAATGCACAATTTTATAAGTGTTGAGATTGCGAAAGGGATCTGGGAGTTATGATTAGTAAGAATTTAAAACAAAAGGATCAATGCATAAATGTACGTAATAAGGCAAATCGGACACTTGGATTTATTAATCGCAGCGTTAGTAACAAGACACCTGGTGTGGTTCTCAAGCTATATCTTGCTCTAGTTAGGCCCCATTTAGATTATGCAGTTCAGTTTTGGTCGCCATATTATAGAATGGATATAAATTCACTTGAACGTGTCCAGCGTAGGATGACTAAGTTAATTCCCCAAATTAGAAATCTTTCATATGAAGAAAGATTAACAAAGCTTAAGTTGCATTCACTGGAAAGGCGAAGAGTTAGGGGTGACATGATAGAGGTTTACAAATGGGTGAATGGACATAACAAAGGGGATATTAATTGGGTATTAAAAGTATCAACACAAGACAGAACACGAAACAATGAGTGTAAATTGGATAAGTTTAGATTTAGGAAAGACTTGGGTAAATACTGGTTCAGTAACAGGGTTGTTGATTTGTGGAATCAATTACCGCGTAATGTGCTGGAGGTGGGGTCCCTCGATTGTTTCAAGCGCGGGTTGGACAATTATATGAGTGGGATTGGGTGGTTATAAATAGGAGCTGCCTCGTATGGACCAATAGGCCTTGTGCAGTTGCCTTTCTGATGGTCACCTCACCTTCCTGATGGTCACCTCACCTCCCTGCTGGTCACCTCACCTCCCTGCTGGTCACCTCACCTTCCTGCTGGTCACCTCACCTTCCTGCTGGTCATCTCACCTTCTTGATGGTCACCTCACCTTCCTGATGGTCACCTCACCTCCCTGCTGGTCACCTCACCTCCCTGCTGGTCACCTCACCTTCCTGCTGGTCACCTCACCTTCCTGCTGGTCACCTCACCTTCCTGCTGGTCACCTCACCTTCTTGATGGTCACCTCACCTTCCTGCTGGTCACCTCACCTTCCTAATGGTCACCTCACCTTCCTGCTGATCACCTCACCTTCCTGCTGGTCACCTCACCTTCTTGATGGTCACCTCACCTTCCTGCTGGTCACCTCACCTTCTTGATGGTCACCTCACCTTCCTGCGGGTCACCTCACCTTCCTACTGTTCACCTCCAGCTATTACGGGCTCACCATAGCCCGTGCTGGAAGAACATTTTGTTCCGCGTTAAGGAATCTAAAACAACAAGAACTGTTTGCCTCACTCGCTGCCACTTCCTTCCGTCCAAGATGGCGTCCCCTCCCATAAGGCGTGAACAAGCTCAATAAGTTTTCCCAGACCTTATAGCATAACTAACATTGTACGCTGCCCATCCTACGGTGCTGGACTCTAAATGAGAACAACTCCCCAGGCATACCTAACTTCATGGTACTCCAACTAGATTTAATGGTATTCTCCGTTCACTTAACGTGTATGTGACATGCAGGGTAGTGTCTTCATCTTGGGTATACACTTTAGCTGAGAAACACCATTTTTTCACATACACCTAACACTTAAAGTGACGGCTCTCTTAGTATATGCTCATCATTTGTTTCCTGAAACATCCTGCACACACTTCATGTTTGGTGAAACAGTCAGCTGACAATTGAGATGCAGGTGAGCCTAGACGAGACTAATCCCACCCGTTTTCTACACAATTGAATATTCTCCTCCTGCAACTCCTTGCCTGACTTCTTTACAAGATCTGTTCTCTTCTTTATAGATTCCTGGAATTGGACCACCGTGTTTTGGCTGGAAGCATTGTCGGAATTGGACTGGACCTCACACCAGTTCATCACCTGGAAGTCTTGCTTAGTCACGCCTCCTCTGTCTAGCCTCACCTCTTCATACACTGCTCACTTCTGCATTCAGATGTCATCTGCTGTTATCCCATCACTATAGATCTCTCCAACGTCCTTCCAATCAGCTCTCATGTATTTCCGCATTCCTTCCCCGTCAGTTTCAATCAGCAGATGTTTTCATAATTTCCTTCCCCCTACCATTTTTCACTTGGTAATATATGGTTGCCATTAACTGTGTTTAACGTATGGAGTTCAACTTATGGGCGGAGATCATTTACTGAGTCTTCTGCTCTACCCTTAAGCTACCGGGCAGTTTTCCATCATTACTCCCATAATATTCTCTATCTTTCTTCTTCTTCGCTTGTTCCTTCCATCTAACCTTGCACCTAATCTTCCGCCCGTGTCCTTCTGACATGGCGCTAGTTAGCGGCTCAGCGCATCATACAGGCAAGTGGGGGTTCATGTTGACCAATTGAAATCCCAGGTGCATTAATTACTAATATTCAAAAAGGTATAATGGGTTGTGAAAGTGCATATTTTGGTGATTAAATAGTACATTCCTGAAGAGCTATAAACACCCATTGCATTTCAGGCCTTCTTACATAATAATAACCTAAAATGAGCTTTCTCTTCTTGAATAGCTTGTATCTCAACCTTATCATAGTATAAGGTGAGTTGTCTTGAACGAAAAACTCAGTCATCCTTACGTTCCACCTATCGAGAAATGGATGGAAATACACAATCCTCTAATACCAGTGTTACAGTTTCATCACTCCTGCTCCAACACTCCTCTAATACCAGTGGTACACTGAGTTACAGTTTCATCACTCCTGCTCCAACACTCCTCTAATACCAGTGGTACACTGAGTTACAGTTGCATCACTCCTGCTCCAACCCTCCTGTAATACCAGTGGTACACTGAGTTACAGTTTCATCACTCCTGCTCCAACACTCCTGTAATACCAGTGGTACACTGAGTTACAGTTTCATCACTCCTGCTCCAACACTCCTGTAATACCAGTGGTACACTGAGTTACAGTTGCATCACTCCTGCTCCAACACTCCTCTAATACCAGTGGTACACTGAGTTACAGTTGCATCACTCCTGCCCCCACACTCCTGTATGGAGCGAGACGTGAACCCAGCGATGGGTGATGCAAAAACAGATTTCGATATGGATTCAAAATATAACTTATTTAAAAATATTTTAAGCAAAGCACAGGAACGTAATATTCCATACAAATTTAAGAGATCAAATAATAATGACCAGAAATGGATAACAAAGGATCTAATGAACCTTATTGGTAGAGAGCAGTTACCAGGGAGGATATTATTAAACAAAAAACATATTGACAAAAAATATGAGGTTATTGAAGGCCTTAAGGTAATAGTTGAAAAAAGTGACACACTCCACATTGCAGCTTGGAACCAAGTAGAAAACTGAAAGGAATAAATTGTAATAGGGAGGCGAGTGTGAATAGGGTACAGAGCAGAATAACAACGGTGGAAGAGGCAGGGAAGGCAACAAAGGAAGTGTGTACGATGACAGAGAATGTAACTAAGATTTGTAAGTAAGACCAGATAAAATCTACGCTGTAGGCAGCAAAGGTCTTAGAAGGAAAGTAGAGAATTCAGAAATCAGTGTTAATGGTTGTAAAATCTTTCCAAGTGACGAAATGTACACAACAGGAGCCGGAGAGGGAGAGATCAATAGTAATATACAACCTACCACTGCCTGCGGTGGACACTTTTCAAATAAGGAGAAAGATACAGCGGAATGAAATAACAGAAATGCTACACAAAATTTAGGCCGGAGATGCAACAAGGGAAATGGAATATTTCTGCAGGCTATGTAAGTTTCAGAGAGGAGAAATTTGCCAATGCAAATGTTTTTATAAACAACAACCCAATTTAGTATATACTGGCAGAAAAGAGCTATTTAAGAAATGAGCAAAAGTACAGTGCAGTATTCATTAGATAGGGAAAGTCTGTGGAGAAAAGGGAGAGAGCAAAGACAATCAAAGAAGAAAAACAAGTTCGAAATGCAAAGAGAGCAGAAAATGGCTCAAACAGGGCAAAAGACGAAGCAAAACTGCCAACAGAGAGTAGAGCACAAGGATATATTGGGGCAGACCCCCTTAACAATGCAACAGAGAGTAATAATGAAGGAGATAGTACGGCTGCCCAGCCTAACAAAACATCTACACAAACGAGTTGGCAGGAGTGACTGGTTCACCATACCCTTCCATTATCAGATACAGAAATGCAATCACATGAACAAATCATCATCAGGGAAATCAAAATTAGGCCAGATGTCATGAGTAGCAATAAAGTAATGAACACAAATGCAGATGGAATTACTCATTAAGGAATAGAGTTACAAGAATCGAATTCAAGAAGCATTATGAAATGCAATCTTTCATCGAGGGTCATCCTTGGTGATATTTAGCGCCCTCTGATTATTCCGCACATTTAATGGGGCTACATAGCCTTCCCGGTTTGGTGCCTTCTTTTGATAATTACTTACTTACTTTCATCGAGGGTATCAATTAAGAAATAAGGAGTTCTATATTGTACAGAGGGGGAGGGAATATTGCTCTGTTGTTACAGTTACACTCGAGCTTTGAAGGACTAAAGACAGCAGAGGGAGGTGACAAGTATGAATATATACTAGGAATAACAACATTGGGAGATGTGATATTTTTTTTTTTAGTTTTATATTTTCTACCACAGACATGGCCACACATTTACAATGCTTAAAAGCTCATATACATTTTCTTCTGTTCTCCATGGACAGGGTTGGCAGTACCTGTCAGCCACCACCTTGCCGCAAATACACCTATATTTGGTGTGGATTAGGAAAGCAAGGCGGAGGGACACAGCAAACCGGAGGGCGTGTGGTGTGAGACTTGTTCCAGTTGCCGACATTGGGGTTGCAAACAGAAAGTCCTGTGAATGCGGGACTGCTTCTGATATGAGGCGAGAAATGTCGCGTTGTGTTGTTGCAGCACCCCGGGCATTCTGCAGCAGCTTTGTCTACAATGGGGCCATCCCAGCTGCATTGCTATTGGGCTTTTGATGGTGGTGGTTGGAATGAAGGCCTGCACAAGAGGCTCAACCTGTAGCAGTGTATAAAATTGGGATCTTGAACCTCTGCCAGCTAACCTAAGTAGGCAGGTAGAAATTTCGTACAATAGGTTTTCAAATCCTGAGGAGGAAGTCATAAAGCATGGTTCAGCAATTAGCATTGATGTTTTGAACAACGAGGTTATTCGAACATCAATGTACATATATATATATATATATATATATATATATATATATATATATATATATATATATATATATATATATATATATATATATATATATGTCGTACCTAATAGCCAGAACGCACTTCTCAGCCTACTATTCAAGGCCCGATTTGCCTAATAAGCCAAGTTTTCATGAATTAATGTTTTTTCGTCTACCTAACCTACCTAACCTAACCTAACCTAGCTTTTTTTGGCTACCTAACCTAACCTTACCTATAAATATAGGTTAGGTTAGGTTAGGTAGGGTTGGTTAGGTTCGGTCATATATCTACGTTAATTTTAACTCCAATAAAAAAAAATTGACCTCATACATAGAGAAAAGGGTTGCTTTATCATTTCATAAGAAAAAAATTATAGTAAATATATTAATTCAGGAAAACTTGGCTTATTAGGCAAATCGGGCCTTGAATAGTAGGCTGAGAAGTGAGTTCTGGCTACTAGGTACGACATATATATATATATATATATATATATATATATATATATATATATATATATATATATATATATATATATATATATATATATATATATATATATATATATATGTCGTACCTAGTAGCAAGAACGCACTTCTCAGCCTACTACGCAAGGCCCAATTTGCCTAATAAGCCAAGTTTTCATGAATTAATTGTTTTTCGACTACCTAACCTACCTAACCTAACCTAACCTAACTTTTCCGGCTACCTAACCAAACCTACCCTATAGAGATAGGTTAGGTTAGGTTAGGTAGGGTTGGTTAGGTAGGGTTGGTTAGGTTCGGTCATATATCTATGTTAATTTTAACTCCAATAAAAATAAAATTACCTCATACATAATGAAATGGGTAGCTTTATTATTTCATAAGAAAAAAAATTGAGAAAATATATTAATTCAGGAAAACTTGGCTTATTAGGAAAATCGCGCCTTGCATAGTAGGCCGAGAACGACGTTTTGGCTACTAGGTACAACATATATATATATATATATATATATATATATATATATATATATATATATATATATATATATATATATATATATATATATATATATATATATATGTCGTACCTAGTAGCCAGAACGCACTTATCAGCCTACTATGCAAGGCCCAATTTGCCTAATAAGCCAAGTTTTCATGAATTAATATATTTTCTCTAATTTTTTTCTTATGAAATGATAAAGCTACCCATTTCATTATGTATGAGGTCAATTTTTTTTTAATGGAGTTAAAATTAACGTAGATATATGACCGAACCTAACCAACCCTACCTAACCTAACCTAACCTATCTTCATAGGTTAGGTTCGGTTAGGTAGCAGAAAAAGTTAGGTTAGGTTAGGTTAGGTAGGTTAGGTAGTCGAAAAAACATTAATTCATGAAAACTTGGCTTATTAGGCAAATCGGGCCTTGCATAGTAGGCTGATAAGTGCGTTCTGGCTATTAGGTACGACATATATATATATATATATATATATATATATATATATATATATATATATATATATATATATATATATATATATATATATATATATATTATTAAATATGACCGAAAAAGTAAGATTAATAATTCTAACACGAATTTTCTCAATCTTTCGTACATTTCTTTTCACTGTTGGTGGTAATTCAAAAATCAATTCTCCAAAATTCATTTTTATTTCTAGTCTGACGCGACACTTGAGGGCGTTTCGTAAAACTTATTACATTTTCAAAGACTTTAGTTTACACATACACAACTGAATAGAACTTACACATCTCCGATTTGTTTATATCTACATTTGAGTGAGGTGGATGGGGTGAGGTGGTATTTAATAGGGTATTAATTTCATCAACACAAGACAGAACACGAAACAATGGGTATTGAATAGAAGTGATTGCAGAGAGCCTATTGGTCCATATTTCTTGATGCTTCTATATTGGAGTGGAGTCTTGAGGCGGGTAGAATATAGTTGTGCATTAATTTGCTGTTGATTGCTGATGTTGACTTCTTGATGTGTAGTGCCTCGCAAACGTCAAGCCGCCTGCTATCGCTGTATCTATCGATGATTTCTGTGTTGTTTACTAGGATTTCTCTGGCGATGGTTTGGTTGTGATGAAGAGATTATATGTTCCTTAATGGAGCCCTGTTGCTTATGCATCGTTAAACGTCTAGAAAGAGATGTTGTTATCTTGCCTATATACTGGGTTTTTTTGAGCTTACAGTCCCCAAGAGGGCATTTGAAGGCATAGACGACGTTGGTCTCTTTTAAAGCGTTCTGTTTTGTGTCTGGAGAGTTTCTCATGAGTAGGCTGGCCGTTTTTCTGGTTTTATAGTAAATCGTCAGTTGTATCCTCTGATTTTTGTCTGAAGGGATAACGTTTCTATTAACAATATCTTTCAGGACCCTTTCCTCCGTTTAATGAGCTGTGGAAAAGAAGTTCCTGTAAAATAGTCTAATAGGGGGTACAGGTGTTGTGTTGGTTGTCTCTTCAGAGGTTGCATGGCGTTTCACTTTCCTTCTTATGATGTCTTCGACGAAACCATTGGAGAAGCCGTTGTTGACTAGGACCTGCCTTACCCTACAGAGTTCTTTGTCGACTTGCTTCCATTCTGAGCTGTGGCTGAGAGCACGGTCGACATATGCATTAACAACACTCCTCTTGTACCTATCTGGGCAGTCGCTTTTGGCATTTAGGCACATTCCTATGTTTGTTTCCTTAGTGTAGACTGCAGTGTGGAAACCTCCGCTCTTTTCCATGACTGTTACATCTAGAAAGGGCAGCTTCCCATCCTTTTCCATCTCGTAAGTGAAACGCAGCACGGAACTCTGCTCAAATGCCTCCTTCAGCTCCTGCAGATGTCTGACATCAGGTACCTGTGTAACAAGTACCTGAAGGTGAGGTGACCAGCAGGAAGGTGAGGTGACCAGCAGGAAGGTGAGGTGATCAGCAGGAAGGTGAGGTGACCAGCAGGAAGGTGAGGTGATCAGCAGGAAGGTGAGGTGACCAGCAGGAAGGTGAGATGACCATCAGGAAGGTGAGGTGACCAGCAGGAAGGTGAGGTGACCAGCAGGAAGGTGAGGTGACCAGCAGGAAGGTGAGGTGACCATCAAGAAGGTGAGGTGATCAGCAGGAAGGTGAGGTGACCAGCAGGAAGGTGAGGTGATCAGCAGGAAGGTGAGGGGACCATCAAGAAGGTGAGGTGATCAGCAGGAAGGTGAGGTGACCAGCAGGAAGGTGAGGGGACCATCAAGAAGGTGAGGTGATCAGCAGGAAGGTGAGGTGGCCATCAGGAAGGTGAGGTGACCAGCAGGAAGGTGAGTGACCATCAAGAAGGTGAGGTGATCAGCAGGAAGGTGAGGTGACCATCAGGAAGGTGAGGTGACCAGCAGGAAGGTGAGGTGACCAGCAGGAAGGTGAGGTGACCAGCAGGAAGGTGAGGTGACCAGCAGGAAGGTGAGGTGACCAGCAGGAAGGTGAGGTGACCAGCAGGGAGGTGAGGTGACCATCAGGAAGGTGAGGTGACCAGCAGGAAGGTGAGGTGACCATCAAGAAGGTGAGGTGACCAGCAGGAAGGTGAGATGACCAGCAGGAAGGTGAGGTGACCAGCAGGAAGGTGAGGTGACCAGCAGGAAGGTGAGGTGACCAGCAAGAAGGTGAGGTGACCAGCAGGGAGGTGAGGTGACCATCAGGAAGGTGAGGTGACCAGCAGGAAGGTGAGGTGACCATCAAGAAGGTGAGGTGACCAGCAGGAAGGTGAGGTGACCAGCAGGAAGGTGAGGTGACCAGCAGGAAGGTGAGGTGACCAGCAGGGAGGTGAGGTGACCATCAGGAAGGTGAGGTGACAAGCAGGAAGGTGAGGTGACCATCAGGAAGGTGAGGTGACCAGCAGGAAGGTGAGGTGACCATCAGGAAGGTGAGGTGACAAGCAGGAAGGTGAGGTGACCATTAGGAAGGTGAGGTGACCAGCAGGAAGGTGAGGTGACCATCAAGAAGGTGAGGTGACCAGTCACCTCACCTCACCCAGGCAATCTCCGGTAATGAACCAGTAATGGGATAGTCCAATGTAGATGCAGACCTTTGACTGGTGAAATCATTTGAGGGTTCTTTAAGGTTAGCCAGCAGCCAGCTTAAGCCTAGAACGGCAAGAAGTTATTTTCAGTGTGAAGGTGTCAGTCAAGTGTGTTCTCTACCGTGGCCAAGATACACACCTGGCCGCCTGCGTCCTGTAACGCAGGTGTGTGAGTCAAGTGTGTTCTCTACCCTGGCCAAGATACACACCTGGCTGCCTGCGTCCTGTAACGCAGGTGTGTGAGTCAAGTGTGTTCTCTACCCTGGCCAAGATACACACCTGGCCGCCTGCGTCCTGTAACGCAAGTGTGTGAGTCAAGTGTGTTCTCTACCCTGGCCAAGATACACACCTGGCTGCCTGCGTCCTGTAACGCAGGTGTGTGAGTCAAGTGTGTTCTTTACCCTGGCCGCCTGCGTCCTGTAACGGACCTCCAAAATTTTCACATCTGTATCGTCTGGAACCTGGAATTATTCCTTGGTAACGACACGTATAATAGAGGACAATCTCAGTAACAATTGCCTGGGCGGTCTTGTCAGTCCTTTCTCTATTCATCCTCTTCTTACTTATCCATATCATAAATCTCCCTCTTGTCTTACACATGCTCGACTTCTCCTTTTACTTATGCATGCCCTATTCATCCCCTTCTTACGTAAACCTCCCGAACCGAGAGGTATGAGCTATGAGGAAAGGCTGAGGGAGCTGAACCTCACATCCCTGAAAAACAGAGGAGTAAGTGGAGACATGATAACCACCTACAAAATTCTCAAGGGAATTAACAGAGTGGACAAAGACAAACTTTTTGGCATGAGTGGAACACGAACAAGGGGACACAGGTGGAAACTGAGTACCCAAATAAGACAGTCATTAGAAAGAATTTTTCAGTGTCAGAGTAGTTAACAAACGAAATGCACTAAGAAGTGATGTGGTGGAGGCTGACTCCATACACAGTTTCAAATGTAGATATGATAGAGCCCAGTAGGCTCAGGAATCTGTATACCAGTTGATTAACGGTTGAGAGGCGAGACCAAAAAGCCAAAGCTCAACCCACATCATCACAATTAGGCGAGTACATGTCCCATTCATCCCCTTCTTAGCTATACATGTCCTATCTCCACCCCTCATTCTACTTTTTCCTCGGTCTTATCCAAGTCCTGTTTCTCCTCTTCTTACATATCCAAGTCCTAATTTTTCTTCTTCTACAAATCTTACTAATCAATGTCCTATTTCTTCTCTTCTTACTTATCCAAGTTGTATTCCTCTTTTTTATAATTATCCATGCCATATTTTCATAGGTATTTGTAAATGTAAATGTCTATAATTCCCTTATCTATTTTTATGTTGACTTCTCATCTACCTACTACTTTTTCACCTTTTTTCTTACTTCTACCGTTTCATCTAGACCCCATCCTTTACTTCTCTGTCTCTCTCCTCACCTCCAGAACCTCCACTGAGTTAATTACAATGTTTGTCCATTAAACGAAGCCTTTCATCTCCACCTGACAAAGGATATAATTATCACAATCATATATACAAGATTTCCCTGTCAAACACTGACAATTATCCTTCAACAACAAAGTTGAAGAGGCCCAGACCTTCGCCAGCTGTTGTATTTCCTAGAACATAACGTTTGTTACGAACCCTTCATAACCGGGTTCTTTTTTTAACTATGATGCAACTCAAATTCAGAGAAACTTAATCTTGGTGGGAATGTAGTGTAATGTTTAAAAGGTAAAATGAGAAGAATAACACTTAAAGAAAACACTTTATTATTTCCCATCACCGTTATAATATATACAAGTCTATGCGAGATCAACCGGAGCGGCGTTGCTATCCCTTACGCTAGCCTACTTCACGGATGACTAGGCTCAATATGCCTCTGAAGAGGTCTTCGATGCTCCACGTTGCTATGCTAACTCTATGCATAGTATGCTAACTCTATTGTGAAGACAAGTACATAATGCTAAACCTGTGGTGATGTCAGTCAGGGTCAGTTGCGAGGTCTCCAGCGGGAGGTAAGTTACACTTGAGGTCCCCAAGGATCGTCCTGGGACTGTCACTGTTCCTAAGTTATGTTAATGATCCACCCGAGGGAGTGAGCTCTTACATGTCAATGTTTGCGGGCAGTGACAAAATAATGAGGGATGTAAAAACAGAGGAGGATTGCAGAATGTTACATAATGATCTTAACAAACTCCAGGAGTGGACAAACTAATGGCTTGTAGAGTTCAGTCCTAGTTCAGTAAGGTAATGAAGATGAGGAATGGAGAAAGAAGACAAGAAGGTGTCTACACTATTAATGGAAGGTAATTGCAGGATTTTCAGAGCAAAAGGGATTTGCGAGTGGATGTAATTTTATCTCTAACTTCAGAGGCACATATAGGCAGGGTGACATTGACAGCATATGGGGGCGGTGATAAACAATAGAACATTGTTTAGAAATATATATGGTGTTCAAAGTAATATACATAGCTTTTGTTAGACCAGTAATGGAATACGCAGCACCTGCTTGGAATCCATACCTTGTGAAACATAAAACTAAGATTAAAAAAAGCGCAGAGGTTTGCAACTAGATTAGTTCCTGAGCTCTGAGGGTTAGTTATGAGGATTGGATGGAAGAACTGGATCTCACAACCATGGAGGACAGAAGAAATGGGTGAGTTATGACAACAACATGCAAGATACTGAGGGGAATAGACAAGGTGGGCAAGGACAGCCTCTGTAAGATGAGAGAAAGTAGGAAAAGAGGACAAAAGTGGAATCTGAATTTGAAAATAAGTCGAAGAAATGTAAGGAAATATTCATACCCTGTACGGGAGGTCAACAACAAGGAATGTACTTTAAGAAGAAATTGTGGGCACTTCCTCCACTCACAACTTTAAGAAGAAATTGTGGGCACTTCCTCCACTCACAACTTTAAGAAGAAATTGTGGGCACTTCCTCCACTCACAACTTTAAGGATAAGTTCGACAAAGATCTTTATTGTTAGAATAGTGAAGCTTTAACGCAACAGGTAAAACAAGGCTAGCAGATGGGGCATTAAGAGCTAGACTAAACTTATTCGCAGTCACTCATATGTAAGTACTGATAGGTAGGTACAGTTTGCAAACTCTATGGTGATAACAGTTGCATTATGTAGACTGTGTGGTGATAACAATTACAGTATACTGACTGTGGTGATAACAGTTATAGTATACTAACTGTGGTGATAACAGTTACAGTATACTGACTGTGGTGATAACAGTTACAGTATACTAACTGTGGTGATAACAATTACAGTATACTGACTGTGGTGATAACAGTTACAGTATACTAACTGTGGTGATAACAGTTACAGTATACAAACTGTGGTGATAACAGTTACAGTATACTGACTATGGTGATAACAGTTACAGTATACTAACTGTAGTGATAACAGTTACAGTATACTGACTGTGGAGATGATAGTTACAGTATACTAACTGTGGTGATAACAGTTACAGTATACTGACTGTGGAGATGACAGTTACAGTATACTGACTGTGGTGATAACAATTACAGTATACTAACTGTGGTGAAAACAGTTACAGTATACTAACTGTGGTGATAACAGTTACAGTATACTAACTGTGGTGATAACAGTTACAGTATACTAACTGTGGTGATAACAGTTACAGTATACTAACTGTGGTGATAACAGTTACAGTATACTAACTGTGGTGATAACAGTTACAGTATACTAACTGTGGTGATAACAGTTACAGTATACTAACTGTGGTGAAAACAGTTACAGTATACTAACTGTGGTGATAACAGTTACAGTATACTAACTGTGGTGATAACAGTTACAGTATACTGACTGTGGAGATGATAGTTACAGTATACTGACTGTGGTGATAACAGTTACAGTATACTGACTGTGGAGATGATAGTTACAGTATACTGACTGTGGTGATAACAATTACAGTATTCTAACTGTGGTGATAACAGTTACAGTATACTGACTGTGGTGATGACAGTTACAGTATACTGACTGTGGTGATGACAGTTACAGTATACTGACTGTGGTGATAACAGTTACAGTATGGAGAATCTGTGGTGATAGCAATTTAAGTATACTGACTGTGGTGATAACAATTACAGTATGAAGACTGTGGTGATGCCAGTTACAGTATGTAGACTCTGTGGTGATGCCAGTTACAGTATGTAGACTCTGTGGTGATGACAGTTACAATATACTGACTGTGGTGATAACAGTTACAGTATACTGACTGTGGTGATGACAGATACATTATGTAGACTCTGTGGTGATAGCAATTTAAGTATACTGACTGTGGTGATGACAGTTACAGTATACTGACTGTGGTGATGACAGTTACAGTATACTGACTGTGGTGATGCCAGTTACAGTATACTGACTGTGGTGATGACAGTTACAGTATACTGACTGTGGTGATGAAGGTTACAGTATACTGACTGTGGTGATGACAGTTACAGTATACTGACTGTGGTGATGACAGTTACAGTATACTGACTGTGGTGATGAAGGTTACAGTATACTGACTGTGGTGATGAAGGTTACAATATACTGACTGTGGTGATGAAGGTTACAGTATACTGACTGTGGTGATGACAGTTACAGTATACTGACTGTGGTGATGACAGTTACAATATACTGACTGTGGTGATGACAGATACAGTATACTGACTGTGGTGATGACAGATACAGTATACTGACTGTGGTGATGCCAGTTACAGTATACTGACTGTGGTGATGACAGTTACAGTATACTGACTGTGGTGATGACAGTTACAGTATACTGACTGTGGTGATGACAGTTACAGTATACTGACTGTGGTGATGACAGATACATTATGTAGACTCTGTGGTGATAGCAATTTAAGTATACTGACTGTGGTGATGACAGTTACAGTATACTGACTGTGGTGATGACAGTTACAGTATACTGACTGTGGTGATGACTGTTACAGTATACTGACTGTGGTGATGACAGTTACAGTATACTGACTGTGGTGATGACAGTTACAATATACTGACTGTGGTGATGAAGGTTACAGTATACTGACTGTGGTGATGACAGTTACAGTATACTGACTGTGGTGA